>NC_062190.1:8806183-9106183 GCF_912470025.1 Vespa velutina | reverse complement strand
AACAGATGTTAATGGTAGAATGGTAGAATATTAAAATATCTTTACGAAGATCTGTTAGATTGTTTTAATTGAAAACAATTTTCTTTGATCGATAATTAAAAAGAAATAACTATTAACGGTATATATTCCGTTCGTTTCGATAATTTTTCTCGTTTGTAATTACATTTTTTTTCTTTTTTTTTTTTTTTTTTTTTTCCCCTATTTTTTTCTTTACTTTTTCTTTCTTTCTTTTATTTCTTTTTTTCCTTCTTCTCTTACGTCCAATTAAATTGTTTACATAATAGCAAATAAAGATTCCCTTCTTCTTCTTCTACTTCTTCTTCTTCTTCTTCTTCTTCTTGTAAAATCTTTTTCTTTTTCATCGTCTTCTTTTTCTTCTTCTTCCTTTTAATATATTATCGAGAAATGTAATGTAATGTACTGTACGTAGGCCAACCAGCGCGAGGAGGAATACAAGAACCAAATTAAGACCCTTACCACTCGTCTAAAGGAGGTACACATCCTTTGGGAGTGTCTTGCGCTTTTGCATTACTCTGTCTTGATTTTCTTAATTTAGTTTCATATATTTTTTTCTTTTTGTTTGTTTGTTCTTTTCTTTATTTTTTTTTGTTTTTTTTTTTTTTTCTTGGTTTTTTCTTTAATCTTTAATTTTTTTTTTTTTTTTTTTTTTCTCGTTTGTTTGTTTCGTTGGTTTGTCACGATCGTATCTAATATTAATAAGCGTCGATAGATATCGGGCCTGTGACGCACATCGCATTAGATCGTAGTACTAAAACTAAAACAAAAAAGAAAAAAAAAAATTAACACCTCCTGCGCCGCTATCACACCCCCCACACACACCCCTTCTTATAGATATATCTATACATATGTACATGCCATACATACATACATACATACCTTTTCATCGAGTTCAGAATTTTGCAAGCGAATTTAGAGCATTAGTGCGACGTATACACACATAATAATAATAATAATAATAATAATTAAAAAAAAAAAAAAAACTAATTTAGCGTTTTTTTTTTTTTTGTAATAATCATGTACTAACGATGGCTCGTGTTTTTCTTTTCTGTTTTTTTTTTTTTTGGCCTTTCTTGTGCTTCACTAAAAAAAATAGGCGACGCAGAGAGAGGAGACGTTCGAGGGACAGGTCAAGATCTTGGATAGTCAGTTGAAAGAGGTAAGCATAATTAGAATGTATATTTTGAAAATGTAGAAAAAATATGTGTATAAAAAAAAATTGGATGGAAAAAAAAATTAAAAAAACAAAAAAAATATATATATAAATACATAATTATAAATATATATATATATATATATATATATATATATATATATATATATATATATATATATATATATATTAGTTTAATAGAATTAAGAAAAGTCTTTTTTGTTGTTATAATTACATTTTTTTTTTCTTTTTTAACCAAATTCTTTATTTCAAATTCGAAATTCATATTTTTAATAAAATAACTTTATTAAGAATTTCGAAATTTTGTAAAAAAATTTCAATGATGGAAAGAGTTTAGTGATAAAAAAAAAAATATAGGTATACATAAGTGATGTAAATTTATCATCATCCTTAGAAGCGCATTATCTCACATCGTTCCAGGTATGCGAGGAATGCGAGTTTTGTTTGACTGTTGTGCAAATTTTTTTTTCTTTTTTTTTTTTTTTTTTTTTTTTTTTTAATCATATAAAATTAAATTATAACAATTCTTAAAAATAAAAAGAAAAGGAAAAGAAAGAAAATTAGAGAAAAAGAAAATTTAACTAACTGGTTTACGTAGATTACATTCATATTTTCATTCGTAAATTCATTGATATTTTCTTTGAATTTTCTTTTTCCTTTTTCTTTTCTCTTTTTCTTTTTTTTTTTTTATTTTCTTTTTTGCATGGTGTGGAATTTTTTTTTTTTTTTTTTTTTTTAAATAATATACATTCCTCACTTTTTAATGATTACACGTCGATCTCGAAAATATATTTGCAATCTATGATGATTGAATTAGAATCGGCACGATTTTTATCAATCGATCTTCAATATTTATTTTCAAAATCACTAGAATCAATTGCAATTCAAAATAAAATTTATTCTATGCCATTTTCAAGGTCTATACTACTTTTCGTTTATTTTAATTTTAGAAATTTTGAAAATCCATTTTGCAATCAACGATCGAATTCATTTTTGGAATTTTTCATCGATTGATTTCATTAAACAACTTTCACTTTTTATTTGTACTCGAAATTTCAAAAATCGATTACAATTTTGAATTGAATGTTAGTTCAATTTTTTGTTCTTTAACGATGATTTTTATTATTTATTTTCGAAGTCGACGGAGTATGCGTGCGTGCGTGCGTGCGTGCGTGTGTGCGTGCGTGTGTGTGTGTGTGCGTGCATGCGTGCGTGTGTGTATGTGTCAAGAATATAATGTACATATATGCATAGCGAAATTTTTCTAATAATTTCTAAACATTTTACAGGCTGAGGCTCGCGCCGAGTTCGCAGAGAGATCGGTGCAGAAACTTCAGAAGGAGGTCGACAGGCTCGAAGGTGCGTATAAAACAAAACCAAAAAAAAAAAAAATATATATATATATAAAAAAAAAAAAGGATCGTAATATAAGGAAAAAAAAAAAACGTGAGAAAAAAGAGAAGACGAGCGTCGTCGGTTATTATATCTCGTCATCTTTCGTACATTTAAAACGCGTTCTTATCGATTCGATTTTCTTTCAGAAGATTTTCCTCTTTCTCGTAACTATTTTCATTTACTATTTCTAATTTTTTATTATTATTATTTTATTTTATTTTATTTTATATTTTTTTTTTTTTGTATTTAAAAACGAGCCGATTTCTTTCTTTCTTTTTTTTCTTTTTTTTTTTTTTTAAATTTCATATCCCGTCTTTCTTTCTCTTTCTTTCTTTCTTATTTTATTTATTTCATTTTATTTAGTTTTTTAAAAATTCATTTCTCAAAATTTTGATCAGTTTTATTTTCACTGATTTAATTTTTTTTTCTCTCTCTTTCCTTTAAATTTACCTCAAAAGCATGTTTCTTAATATCATGTGGCATTGATATTTTTGTCATTGATATTATTATTATTATTATTATTATTATTATTATTATTATTATTATTATTATTAATATTATTATTGTGCTCACATATTGATAGTAAGAAAGAGAGAAGAGAGAGAACAACAATGATAATCGATAAATTAATTATCGACAATAAATATATTATATAATATAATAAATATATATCGCTCGTTGCTATATATATCGTATTGTCTATTGAAATGTCTTCAAGATTTCAGATCACTTTGGCGGTATATATATACATATAGATGTATATATTAAAAAAAAAAAAAGAAAAAAAAATAAAGAAATAAAAAAAATAATAATAAAAAAATAAAAAGTAAAAATAAATAAAAAAAATATAAAATATATCGAGGTAATCGGTTATCAAGCAACTATAATTAACAAATGAATAACATATCGACGTTTGATTTGTGAATACGGCTCCTAATTATGAACATTAACGCATCGACTCAAGCTACGTTCCATGAAAATCCGATTTTTGCCTTTCTTTTCTTTTTACCGTTGTATAACATAGTCGAAATAAACAAGGAGAACATTCATCGATTATTTGGAAAAATGTTATTTTAAAGAAAAAAGAAAGAACAATTTACATACTGGCCAATAAAATTTCATGATTTTTTGCAAGAAAAAAAAGAAAAAAAAAAAAAGAAAAGAATTGGGAAAGTGAAAAAATTTTTTTAATTTGCACAAACGAAACAATAAATAAAATAAAAGCAAAGAAAAGAAAAACAAACGAGAAAGTTGAATTAAAAAATCGGATTTTTATAAGGAGCCACGAGAAGCTTTAAATTAAAAAAAAAAAAAAAAAAAAGAAAAAAAAAAAAAAAGGAAAAAAAAGAAAAATGATATTAAAGCACGATGATGATTATCGATAATCGTGAAGTAATCAAAGAATTAAGCCTTTAATTATTTTTCTTTTTGTCTTCTTTTTTTTTTTTTATGGTTTTTCCTGTTTAAATGAAAATGCAGATATATTCTTTTTTTTTTCTGGTTTGCAAGCTCGTGTGCCGTGTTTTTACTGTTGCATCGACTAAGCCCTAACTATTGTGAGCCAGCGCTCCCCCTTTTTACCCCCTCGCACCCCCTATACTTATTTGCCAGCATTTCTGCGAAAACACCTTTTCCACTCTCATATCCCCCACTTCGTTCGTCTTAGTTCTTTGAACAATAATGATAAAAAGAGAAATATACAAGAAAAAAAAAAAAAAAAAAAAAAAGATAACAACCCCGCGAAAAATCCATTCATTCTATTGGCTCTCTCGCGCACGTGTTCTTTTGGACACACCCCTCTTCTTCTCCCTCTATAAACGGTAATCTTTACAGACGACCTCGCAGCCGAGAGAGAGAAAAACAAATTGCTCCAGGAGGAAATGGAAGCCACCCTGCATGACATCCAGAACATGTAGATCGTGTGTTGGTCTGGACGTTCGTGAAATGATAACGATAATAACAATATACAGATCATAAACAAATAAACAAACAAATAAACGAACGAACGAACGAACGAACTGAAAGAAAAATAAACGATGCAACAACAACAACAACAACAACAACAACAACAGCAACAACAACAAAAGAGGATGATAACGCATACACAGAGAGAAACAGATATATACACATACACACACATGTGCGCGTGCGCATATATATATATATATATATATATATATATATATATATATATATATAAAATATACAATATAGAGAATCGAGTTAAAAAAAAAAAAAAAAAAAAAAAAATAAAGAAGAAAAGAAAGAGGAAAGATAAGAAACACGCACGTACGTTATAAACATAATGAAAAACAAAAAAAAAACGGATAAAAAAAGACAAAAAAGATATTAATAATTGATTGATTGATTGATTGATTAAAAAAAAAAAAAAAAAAAAAAAAAAGGAAAAAAAAAAAAAAGAGAGAGAGAGAGAGAGCAGAAGAGAAGCAGCAAAGTATATATTATAGCGAGAAAGAGAAACGAGCCACGCTTTATTATTAATAAGTTTATTATTTTATTATTTCAATAATTTTTTGAGGCGCGCTCGCGTACGGATTACTTTTTTCCGTGTGGTGGTGCACGCTCCTTAAGTAGTAACAGTAGTAATAATAATAATAATAATAATAATAATAACAACAATAATAATAGTTATAATAATATACGTACACATATATATATATGTGTGTATGTGTATATATATATATATATATTAAAATACGTTTCTCTCTCTTTTGCGAGAATCAGTCTAACGTGTGTGTATGTGTGCACGCGCATATGCGCGTGCGTGCGTGTATGTGTGTGTATGTGACTAATGCGTGATGTCTCTTAGTACGTGTCCTACGTATGAATATATGTGTGTGAGCATGAATGCGTTGTCTCTCTGTGTATACAAGGAGGAACAACAAATATGGAAAAAAAGAGAAAGAGAGAGACAAAAAAGTATAAACATATATGTCCCTCTCCGTATATATGTTTGTGTGTCTGTTTGTGTATGCGTGGATGCGTGCGAACGGAGTGAGAAAAAGATAGTGATAGTGATAATGATAAAGATAGAGAGAAAGAGAGAGATAAAAAAAAAAAAGAAAATAACTAGAAATAATTAAAAATTCATACGTGTCTCGTACTATCGTGAATTCAATCGATACGATTACGACGATCACAAGAATAATGACGATGATAATGATAATAATGATGATGATGATGATGATCAAATTACTTAGTTGCTATATGGGGAGGATGTTGATACAGGGTTGGTGGGAACAGAAAAATTCCTTTAAAAGAAAGAAAAAAGAAAAGAAAAAAAAGAGAAAAGTCATCGTAAAGATTAATTAATCCTTTTACACGTGACTTTTATGAACTAATTTTCTTCTTTCTTTCTTTCTTTCTTTCTTTTTTTCTCTCTCTCTCTCTTTCTCTCTCTCTCTCTCTTTCTCTCTTGGTTTTTCCCCTTCCCTTCGTATTGGTAAAACAATAAGAGAGCCTAATTGCGATCCTAGAAAGAAGAGGGTTACGAAAAAAAACAAAAAAAAAAAAAAAAAAAAAAAAAAAAAAAGAAAAGAACAAAGAAATAGAAAGAAAAGAAAATGGTATACCTAATCGATTTTTAAATATCACCTACGTGAATCTTTTGATGGTCCTCGCATCAAGCAACCCCCCCACCCCCGTCCACCCCCATCCCCATGTATTGCAATAGATGTGTTATACTACTCTCTTCTATTAATTTTCTTTTTTTTTTTTTTTTCTTCTTTTCTTTTGCTTTTCTTTTCTCTTAATCGACAAACATTCCTCGTTACGAAAAGACGAAGATGAAAAATAAAAATAAATAAATAAATAAATACATACATAGATATATACATATATATATATATACATTCCTAAGGGCTCGTTTCTCTCGTGGATCTCGATCTTTTCGTTCGAAAAGAAGTAAGAGAGAGAAAGAGATAGATAGATAGATAGATATATTGATAGATAGATAGATAGATAGATAGATAGATAGATAGATAGAGATTAATGTCTCTTTTCTTCTTCTCTCTTTTCTTTACCTATGACTATTAATCTTTTCTCTCTTTCTCTCTCTCTCTCTCTCTCTCTCTCTCTCTTTCTTTCTTTCTTTAATTCTCTTTCTCTTTCTCTTTTTTTCTCTCTTTCGGGATGAGTAATTAAAAAACGTGCATTTAATTACGTGACGCCCCACACTGCCAAATCGTCAAGCGGGTTCGTCCTCTCTTCGTTGAAGTTTTTCTTCCGCCACCCTTAATTCGCCCGCACCAGCCTACCTATCTCACCCCCTCCCCCTTTTCTACTTTCTATTCAATTCCTTGCCACCTTTATTCCGCATTCACATTTCTTTTATTTTTCTTTTTTTCTCTTTTAATTTCGTTCCTTTTAAATCTTCACCATCTTATCATCGTTGTTGTTATTATTTTTATTATTATTATTATTATTATTATTATTATTATTATTATTATTATTATCATTATCGTTATTACTATTCCTTCTTACTTTCGAGTAACATTATAATAATGATTCGTCAATCAAGTTCGATCTTTTTTTGGACGATATTTTTTTTGTCTTTCTATTTTTCCTTTTTTTTTTTCTCTCTCTCTTTTTTAATTATTTTTCGAATACAACAAAACGAAAAAAAAAATGAAAATAATATGAAGACAAGGAGAGAGAGAGAGAGAGAGAGAGAGAGAGAGAGAGAGAGAGAGAGAGAGAGAGAGAGAGGAGTGAGAGTAAGTGAGACAGATTGAAAAAAAAAATATATATTTAAAGGAAAATTTTATTTGTAGAAAGACCGCGCGTTTGAAGGGCCAGTTGCTATGCATAGATAAATAGAATCGCGATTATGAAGAATAAAAAAAGAATAGAGTTCTTTCTTTCTCTCTTTCTCTCTCTCTCTCTCTCTCTCTCTCTCTCTCTCTTTCCTTTTCTTTTCTTTTTCATTTTCTTTTTTATCTTCAATGAAAAAGCACAATCGCGAATCGCGCGAGTCGTTGTGTAAAAACATTTAATTAATTTTATTCATTATTTCACATCCACCGACCTCTCCGATCTATATTATTCTCTTTCACTCTATCACTCATTCACTCATTTATATACAAGTTTTCTCTTTACCCTTAACCCCATTCTTAACCCTCAAAACCCAACCTACAGGACTCCTCATCCCTAGCCTATCCGTTACAAAGAGAATGTTTTAATAGGAAAAACAAAACGAAAGAAATATTATAATAATATTATTATCAACAAATAAGAAGAAGGAGGAACGATATAAACGAACGAAATGGGAAATGCAGATAGATAACGCATATACATATAAATTGAGTTTACATAAAAACAAAACAAAACAAAAAAAATAAAAAAAAAAAATAAAAAAAAAATAAATAAAAGTAAAAAAAAATCAATTTCAACACGAAAGAGAAGAGTTTTAGTTTATTAATTTACTTAATATTAAAATAAACGAATGGAATGATAATAACACTCTAATAACACATTGTAATAATAATGATTATTATTATACATATACATATATATTACTATTATTATTATTATATATATATATATACACATATATATATATAAAACTGTTTATAATATATATTTTAATTTTGAAAAACCCGAGTGTGTGTGTGCAGTTTGTTGTTGTTTTTTTGTTATCTTATCTTTTCAATTTTTTTCTTTTTCTTTTTGCAATTTTAACTGTTCTTTGTTTATTTTATTTCATTTTATTTTATTTTTGTTCTTTTTTTTTTTTATTCTCTTTTGCGCTCTAACAATATCCATCTTTGATCCAACGTTTTTTTTTCTTTTTCTTTTTCTTTTTCTTTTTTTTTTTTTTTTTTTTTTTTTTTTTTTTGACATTAGATGAAAGAAATAAAATCTAATAAAAATAAATAAATAAATAAATACAAATATCCATGCAAATAAAATCAGCTGCGACTGACAACTGCGTGTCCACGCGTCTAATAAATATGTACATATATATATATATATATATACACATACATACATACATATATATATATATATGTATACATAACTGGCTGCGCCTGCCTGTCCGTTAAAAACACCCGATTGTGATCTTGCATGTCTTCGTACACGAAGAGAAGTGAACTACGTGATCGCTGTTGATCATCGCCGAAATAGTAAGTACTATCCTGCTTGTTGTTTTTTGCTAATTAACACATCCTCGTTTGATATTAAAAGAGTACGACGAGATTTTCTTCTCCTTTTTTTTTTTTTTTTTCTTTTTTTTTTTTGTTTTAATTTTTCATATACTCCTCGTCGTACTCTTTTTACCTTTTACCTCGAATTTTTAATTAAATATAAGAACGACATTAATTTTTTAATTACTTCTCCTTTATTTTTTTTTTTTTATTTTTTATTTATTTCTTTTCTTTTTTTTTTTTTCTTTTGTCGAAATTACGTGCCTAATATGAATATTACGACGATATGAATATTACGTGAATAATTTCAAAAAAAAGGAAAAAGATGTTTAAGTTTTAGAAAATATATCTCTATAAAATGTGATACAATAATTCGTACAATTAATATAATCTAAAGTATACTTATCTATTAATTACAGAGTGCGAAAAAGTTTTTATGTTATTTTAAAAATCAATGAATAAAAACTTTTCCTCGAAAACCATTTTTTTTTTCTTTTTTTCTTTTTTTTTTTTTCATTTCATCGAATTGTATTAAGTAACAATTGCCTTCCTAATGAAAAGTCTTCGAAAGTGTCTCGATAATAAATAAATTGATTTTTAAAATAATTCTACGATCTAAAATAAATCTTTTTCGATCCAATCTGTATAATTAATATAATCTTTATATAATTAAATAATTAGTATAATGATAATCAATCATGAATTGATAAATCAATACACTGATAATTAATTTAATTCAAATGCCAAGCTACCTATAACAAAAATAACACAGAAACGCTGTTCATCTATTATTATTTTTTTTTATCAAGTTTGTATATAATTAATTAAAGAAGTAATTATATTAATATATTTATATTTATATAAATATAAATATGCTTTTCTCCCTAAATAACATTGCTAATGCTTGCAGATGAGATGGTGACAGAAAAGGAGAAATACAAGGAGATCGGCGATGGCCTGGATAATGCATTTTTCGAACTCTATGGCGTCTAACAACGCCACTAACCATCCCCCTTAACGCTTCAACCAAAAATTCAAAAAAGAAAATTAAAAAAAAAAAAAAAAATTACCTTTCTTACAGTCTCGCTTGCTCTCTTAACACGTATTCCGTAAGTTTATTAAGCTGTAACGCTTTTTAACATCATAATTGCTACGCCATGAAAATAAACAAAAAAAAAACAAACAAATAACAATAGTAAAAAAAAAGGAAGAAATAACAAAATCTAATCCATCAACTAAAAACACTGCTATTTCTTTTTTCTTTCTTTTCTTTTCTTATTTCAATTATTAACCTTTTGCGATTACAGGACACACTAGCGGAGACTTTTTACTTTTTGTTTTTTTTTTTTTTTTTTTTTGTTTTTTTGGTCGATAGAATTACACAAATTTCTGTTTACATTTTTATTTATTTATTTATTTATTTATTTATTTATTTTTTATTTTTTATTTTTCTTCTTTCCTGATATTACAATCACATTTTTAGCATTACCGATCGTAAAAAAATCGTTTACAATCATATTAATTACACATATGTATATTACGTATATATATCATACACACATACTATATACATATATATATATATATATATATATATATATATATATATATGTATATATATAAACATAAAGGAACAATGATGCTTTATAATTTGTTCGATTACTTCGAATTCGAAGAATGAATTAAAAATCTATTACTCTGAGTTCCTCAAAAAGAAAAAAGAAAAAAAGAATAATACTAATAATAAAATGAAAAGATAAAAAGTAAATAAATAAATCATAACTTACGAAACGAACACGGTTCGTTCGTATATATATACATATATATATATATAAAATCTTCTCGTTATTATTTTTCTTCTCTTTTCTTTTCTTTTCTGATCAATTTTCGCTTCCTTTCAGACGAGCTCGTCCACGAGAAAGAGAAGTACAAATACATTTGCGACGATCTGGATCTTACCTTCACCGAATTGGTTGGTTAAATTTAATCTTGTTGAGGTAAAAAAAAATTCAACGTCTTCATCGAAACAACTCCTGCTGTCGATTTTCTTTATGAAACATCATACGAAAAAAAAAAAAGAAAAACGAAAAAATAAAAAAAAAGATAACAAGCGTTATATAAATCGTCGTAGCCCCTTTTTCACGGCACGGGCTGGCTGCTGCTATTATTATATACAACAATAACAACAACAACAATAAAAGCAAAAAAAAATACATATATAAATATCTATATATACATTATTACCCACGATGTATAACATAATAATGTATTTTACTAATGTAACTATTTGAAATCGTTGTATATTATATAAATACGTACCGCGTTATTTATCGTTCTTCAATATTTTTTATATATATATCTCCTCCCGTCCTTCAGTTTCTCCTCCTCATTCTTCGTACTTTTCTTCTATTCGTAATTTCGCGCCAAGAATACGCTTTTTTCGACAACAGTGACGATGCCATCTCGCGATGTCAACTCGAAAACTCGCGATCCGCGCGAATTTCAAAATCATCTCAAACTGTTATGTTAGACTGAAGAAAAAAGGGAAACTAATCGTTTATGTAATTTTTTAATTTTTTTTTTTTTTTTTTTTTTTTTTTTTTTTTTTTTTTTTTTTTTTTTTTTAATAAAATAAAAAATCATTTTTTTTATTTATAATAATAATAATCAAGTCCTCTCTCTCTCTCCTCGTTGAAAAAACTCCATCCGAAATTAGAAAAAAAAAAAAAAAGAGAAAAAAAATTGATACTCGTAATTTTTTATACCATTTTCTCCTAATCGATAATTTTTATTACTAATAATCAATCTTCCCTTCCGCCTTCTCACTTTCTTTCTCTCTCTCTCTCTCTCTCTCTTTCACATTGAAAACCTTCGTTAAATACTAAAAAAAAAAAATTAATCCCTCGATACTAATCAACAATCTCTTGTTAATTTTATGATTTTATTTTCACTAATAAAATTAAACAATAATAATGATAATAATAATACTTAAGCCTTAATCATTGAACACCTTTAATCTGAAATTAAAAAAATTGTAATAATAATAACGATAATAACAATACTGACCGATAATCTCTCTCTTTCTCTCTATCTCTATATTTCTTTAGTTAATAATATTAAATATTAAAAAACTAAAATATGTCTGTGTATACCAACTAACAAATCCATCCAAACTAATAGCACGTTCCCTCCATTACAGACGTCCTGGTAAACGAGCGCTGTAAGTACAAAGCCATCGCCGACGAGATGGATCAGACGTTCGCCGACCTCGCCGGATATTAACGAATTGGCTGAACGATTTACAAGCTGGTCTATTATTGAAAATAAAGAAAATTGAAAAAAGGGGGTTAACACATAACACACACGTATACACGTATACATTCACAAAGGGGGGGAAAAAAAGGGAAATGTTCAATGAAATTGTTAATTCACGCTACGATAAAGAAAAATGAGACACTGCCAAGTGCACGCTGACACTTTTCTGACATGTCCAATTAATTTCAACTTTGGCACATACGTCAGATTTTGCAAAGAAAAAAAAATATATATATATATATATATTTAACCCTTATGATATATTCTACTTAATTTTTTTTTTTTTGAATATAAATAATTTATTGAATAAATATGTGCATATAAAGGTTAATAAATATGTATGTGTATATATATATATATATATATGTATGTATATATGTATATGTATATATATTTAACCCTTATGATATTCCATTTTTATATTTTATTACTTTTAATTTCGTTTAGGAATTACTTGATCATGCATCGTAATTTATTAAATATCATGTATGTTATATATAAGGGTTAAATATATTAATTAAATATATATATATGTTGCACGTATACTTACGTATATTATTGAAGGATAAAAGATCGAGTAGAAAAAAAGGGGAGTAGATATATTCCCCCTCCTTAAAAGCCTTGTAAAATCATCTGAGCGTAAAATTATGTGCGCAAGGAGTAAGCTCGTCTAATTAATGAAATTTTTTTTTTTTTTTTTTTTTTCCCCATCCATTGAGCCTTTAATCATTAATCAATAATCTTGCGTACGATTGTGCACAAATGTTCTATTCGATCCTCGATCTAATGTTTCTCCCCTTTTTATCAATTTTTTCGCGTGGTTCTATGCTTGTTCGAAAATAAAAAAAAAAATAAAATGTTTGTAATAAAAAAAAAAAAAAAAAAAAAAAGAAAAAAAAAAGAAAAGAAAAAAAAAATCGCTTCGTAGAGTTGGTAAGCTTCTTTTCATTAGCCTTCGTAATAACTATAACGTATCGTTCCTAAGTCCGTTGAAATAAGTTGTTTGTAGCTTTTTTTTATATATATTAAGGAAAAAAAAAAAAAAAAAAAAAAAAAAATTAAGAAAAGACGTGTCAATAACGCCCACATTTTAATGAAAAACATTCTACGTACCGTACATACGACAAATTAAACATAAAAAATGTATAAGCGTTACTTGACCGAACACTCTTAAAAAAAAAAAAATATATATATATATATATATACATATATATATCTCTGTGTTCATTTAATACAATTTCGACGAGGTTTTGGAAAAATTTTGGAAAAAAAAGAAAAAAAAAAAATAGAAAAATAAAACAAATTTGTGAGAATTTCGTTCTTGAATAAGAACAACGTCAACAAAAAAATGATTGTAAAAAGTATATTAAAAATAATGAAAACGAGAAAGAGGATGCAAATTGTTTATCTGTGAAACCAAAGTGCAAAAAGAGAGAGAGAGAGAGAGAGAGAGAGAGAAAAGAAAGAGAAAAAAAATAATAAAATAAAATAAAATAAAACGCGTGTCTACGACTATGTAAGAAGAAATTTATGCTTTCAATGAAATTTTAATTTCGTATAAAGATTTGTACGCTTACGAAAGAAGAAAAGAAAAGGAAAAAGAAAAGAAAACAGAAAAAAAAAGGATCCTAAGCATTCATTGTTTGTAATTAACGTTGACAATCGTTCTCGATATATATATATATATATAATAATAATAATAATAATAATAATAATGATATATAATAATCTTTTACATAAAAACACACATTCCGACAAATGATATTATATATTAATAATAATAATTAATAATCTCTCAATCGATCGTTTTATCTATATATCATTTAGTTTCATTATTGTCAAGTAATTAATGCGGTCTAATTTATATAAACGAGATATTATATATCTCCCATCGTTTTAGATTCTAAGTAATTAATAATTCTTTTATCGTTCTCCTAATATACTTTTGAAAAATTTCATGTGTTTAAATTCGCGCTTAAATACGAGCGAAAGCTATGCCGCTATTGCTGCTGCAACTGCAATTTTTGTACAATCGACAAAATTCGAAGAAACAAAATACATGACAGCGCGCGTGCAGAAAGAAAATGTGCTTTGAAAGCTGAAGTGAGTTTGATAATTAAAAAAAAAAAAAAAAAAAAAAAAAAGAAGTACCCTTTTTCTCTTCGTCATCATATAAGGTTTATCAAATCTATTATTAAAAAAAAAAAAAAAAAAAAAAAAAGAATTACTAAAAGTGAGAGCAATAATTGGTCTCATAAATGATGGATTAAAGATCTCTTAAGTGATATTGAAAAAATCAATTGTTCTCTTCCGTAATTAATTAGGTTTGCATTTTAGATTTGCAATTTTACGTACCAGACTTGTGGTTTTACGATTTAAAGGGAAAATAAAGAAAAGGAAAAAAATATTTAATCCAAAAAGAAATTATTAATTTTGAAAATCATCTAAAAACTTTTGTATCATCCATCCATCCATCTTGACAGAAGATATGCATCTTCTTAATTTGACCATATTCAAACAGGACTATTGCTATCACTATTATAATAATAATAATAATTATTATTATTATTCTTATTATATATAATAATAATTATTATTATTATTAATGAAGATGCAAATATTTTATAAATTCGTATTCTTATGAACGTTTATGAACAATTACGAATATTTACAAGTAAGAATATTCGACGAGTGTTTTGAAAAGGAAAAGGAATTAATGGATCGGTCTTAAAGATATATATATATATATATATATATATATATATATATATATATATATATACATATATATATACATATATATATATATATACTAAATAAATAATAAGAAAAAACGAGTTACATAACATACATATTCATTATTTATGATTTTCATATCATAATATAATATTATCTGTCTAAACACAACGCTAACATATATTTCTGTATGTTTTTCGAATCGCAATCATATATCATCATTATCATTTTCATCAACATTATCATTATCATCATCATCATCATCATTATTATTATTATTATTATTATTATTATTATTATTATTATAATCTTATCAGCAAAATATTTTTTTTTCTTTTCCTTTATAATTACAAAGAACTGCTTAGTAACATAGATATCTCCAGAAATATGATTTCTTTCTTCGCGTATCACGAAGTCGACCGACGGCGTTGCGAGTGAGAGTGTTCTCTAAAACAACGTATTCGATAATATTCATATCATTCTTTGCACAGATCGCATAATTATTTATCATTATTTATTTATTTATTTATTTAGTTAATTATTTATTTATTTATTTATTTATTTATTTATTTTATATTATTTAATTATATTTTTTTTCCCCTTTTCTTTTCTCCTTTTTTTCTTTTTCGTTTCTTTTTGTTTCTTAATTTCATACTTTCATACTTTCTATCATCATCATCATCATCATCATCATCATCATTATTCTTAATGGATCAACTTAAAGAGCACTACTACAATAACAACAACAACAACGTCGGCCCTAAACTCTATCATTCTACTCAGGTAAAAATGTTGATATGAATATATTTTTTTTTCTGAGGAAACCCCCGATCATTATTGCTTCATTAATGAAATTTTTTAACGTTCTTTTTTTTTCTTTTCTTTTTTTTTGACACGAACGCATCGACAATTTATTGATTTTCTTTCTTTTTCCTATTTACTTTTCCACGAGGCATTTGGGGGGGGGGGGGGGGAAAAAAATAAAAAATTAAAAGTAAGACAGGAAAGAAGAAAAAGAAAAATGAGGATAAAAAGATAAAAAAAATAAAAAAAAAAGAAAGAAAGAAAAAACAATAGAAAGAAATAATAGCGAAACAAATATACTCTGTAAAATGTGATCGGACGCGTTAAACTTATACAGGATGGTGGGACTATTCAAAAAAAAAAAAAGAAAAAAATCGATTATTCCTTTGTCTAGATATTTTCTTTTAAGCTTTAGGCCAATCTTTTCTCTTTTGCTTTGTAAAACTATATTAAATGAGAGAGTAAAAACTCTCGAAAAAGAGTAATTAATTTTTAAAATCCAGTTGAAGACTTTTGGTCCATCCTGTGTGTATATATATATATATATATATATATATATATATATATATATATATATATATATGTATGTATGATGTCTCATAAGATTGGTATCCTCAGACATTCTGCGTTGCGAGATTATTCGTGTTAAGGGGGGAGGAAAAAAAAAGTAAAATAAAATAAAATAAAGTGAAGTAGCATTTAAAAAAAAAGAAAAAAAAAAAACGAGAGAAAGAGAAAGAAACGAAATAGAAGAACATGAGAATTACAATAATTTCAAAAGAGACGTAAAAATTACAACAGGCGGGACCGTAGTAATGTGTTGCGATGGAACTCTTAAAAACTATCAAGTAAAAAATTGGTCGGTTAATAACTATAATTAGTTAAAAAGAAACAATATAAAAAAAAAAAGAGAATGAAGAATCAGTAATAACATTTTTAACGATTATTATCTTTTTCCTGTTTTTAAAAGCGAATTACATTTTTTTTCTTTTTTTTTCTTTTTTTTTCCGCTAAGCTATAATAATAATTATAAAAACTAACATGTTTGTTGTTCTCTTTTTAACGTTTGTTCGATCGTATAAAATATATATGACAAATTTTCTCTCTTTATATATTCATTTATATATATTTATATATATATATATATATATATATATATATATATATATATATATACATATATATATATATATATATATGTATATATATACATAAATTAGACAATAATTATGCTATGTAATAGTACGTATATGAATATTTATATTTATATGTATCAAATATTCTCGAAGTTGATCAAATTCAAAATCATCCTACGTATGTATGTATATATATATATATGTATGTATATATATATATATATTTATATTTATATTTATATATAAGGCACGTAGCGGTACAATAAATAAATTCTTTTCATTCGTGGTGTTTCTTCAGAGAGAAAAAAAAAAAGAAGAAGACGAAGAAGAAGAAAAAGACGAGAACAAAAAAATGAAAGATTAAAAAGAAAAAGAAAAAAGGAATAGGTCGATAGAAAACGGCGACAATGGCGACAAAGGCACAAGAATCACAGGGTGACTTTTCAGGATCATTTTGTACGATTTACGTATACGGGGATGAGCGGCAAAAGTTCCTAAATGGAAAATGGGGGATGGGGTTGTAGAAAATATGGGGACATCGATAAGAGAGTGTCAAAAATACTTAAGCGATATTTAAAATGCAATTTACTTTCTTTTCTTGGAATCATTAAACCTTTAATTTGAACAACAGGCTCGTAGTTTTACAAATTTAATAAAATAATTAGAGCCTTCTATTTTTTTTTCTTTTTTTTTTTTTAAAGGATCTTGAAGTAGAAAAAAAAGAAGTAATTGATATTTAACATCGCTGAGAAATTTTTGACCTCATAAAAGCCCTTAGAGGAAACTTTTGAACCCCCGCATATTAAATGCACTACTGATCTCTTCATTTCCATAAAAAAAAAAGAAAAAAAAAAGAAAAAAAAAAAAATTCATTAGAATCTTTCCACGATCAAGGAATGTGTGTAATAACAGTGATATATCTCATCGACGAAAGGCAACGTTTCGAATTCTTGATTGGTCATTCTTGAATTATTATTCAAGAGAAGGAAGACATTTTGGAAGATAAAGAATTGAATCGTGTAAAAAATCGCATTTGCGCCAGCGTCAAGCGAACGAAGATAAGGAGTATCGTCATTTCGATTAAGAACATTACGAAAAGTAAGAAAGAAAAAGAAACAAAAAAAAAATGTAATCCAATTTAAACATACTCCTTTGTTCGTTCGCATGTATATATGTAATTCATTACAAAATGCTTGGTCCCCAACTCGTAACTATATATCGCTACTATATCTCATTTTTTATATATATATATAAAATATTATTATTTTAGAGGTCTATATATATATATATATGTATGTGTATATATATATATATATATGTATGTATGTATGTATATATTGATAACATTTGATACATTAAAAGTGCAAAAACGGTATGGTAAAAAAAGAGAAAGAAAAAAAAGAAAAATTAAAAAAAAAAAAAAAAACAGAAGAAAAAAGAAAAGAAACGAAAGATGCATTATGGTAAGACGAAGAAGGAGTAGGACGTCTGAATGCTACGACGAGAACGACCGACGTCAACAAAACTAAAACGAACGAAGCGTTTTTTCTCATCGTATTCGTTGACAATAGGATTATCTCGTTTCTTGTTCTTCGTATTACAAAAAGAAAAAAGAAAAAAAGGAAATAATAGTAAAAAATAGAAAATAAAAAAAAAAGGAAAAAAAAAAAGAAAGAAAGAAAGGAAACAATCTCTCGAACAGGATATACACACGTCTCTAAGGTGTCCTGTTCGACATTTTGTTTATCTTTTCTAACACGGCAAGGAGAGCATTGTACATAAAGAGTGGGACATAAACGGACGATCTCTCTCGCAAATAAAAAAAATATTCTCTCTATCTCTCTCTCTCTCTCTCTCCCCCTCTCTCCCTCTACCTCCCTTTCTCTTTCTCTCACACACGCACGCACACCATCAGTGTACTCCAGCGTTTCCTTCAATCGCGAAACGTTTCAATCCAAGCACGTTGACCAACAAACAAATGAGAGGTTTAAATGGCAGCTAGCCTAAGAAGATCCATCGTTGAAATATTTAAATGGTCCTTAGATTTGCGCCGGCTCGACATAGTTCGCTGGCAGCATACCGTGCCGACCTGTACGTTGTACCAAACCGGTCATCCATCCTTCGTCGATGGCTGTACAGTTAACAATCAGGTCACCGTCACAGAAGCTTACTTCGTCCAAATCTTGTGCCTCGTAATCGTACATCGCTCTGTAGACTCTCTGAAAAATATAAAGTATGATTTATCAATTATAAATATTTATATTAACGTATATAATATTATATTATTGGTGAAAGATTATTTAAGTATAACTTCTATCAATAAAATTATATTATAACGATATATATAAATATATATATATATATATATATATATATATATATATATATATGTGCACATATATATGAAGTAGTAAAATATAAAAAAAGAAATTTACACACGAATAAATTGTGTGCAACTTAAAAATTATTACGATTTCATAACATTTTTATCCATTTTGTAATAAGCGTTTAAAGCGTTATTACATTTACAAGATAAGATAAATATATAAATTAGCGTTCAAATTGCCGCGTAAAGGATAATAACTCACTCCGACGTTGGTAGGTGGCGGTGGTGGTGGTGGTTGCTGATGCTGTATCACGTGATTGTTATTCGTCGCAGGCGTGAGCGATCCGTAATAGTCGTTCACCGGGTCGATATCCGCAACGGAGCCAATTTTTCGTGTAGGTGGATTCGTCACTGCGCACAATATGATATTTCTTTGTTAATAAGAGAACAATATGTATATACATATACATATACATATATACATATATATATATATATATATACATATACATAAGAAATAATAGAGGCTTATAAAGAATGTAATAAATATAACGATGACGTAGCACGAGAAAGAATCTCAAACTGGATAACGAAGGTGCTGTTGCGCTTAGGACTTCCGGATGGATCGTCGGACAGATGTTGTATACGAACGTAACAAAGGACGACGACCGAGATGATGATGATGATGATGATGATGATGATGATGATGATGATGATAATAACGTCTAATGAAATGTTCATTTTCTGAAGCAACGACTGAGCCGAGTCATGAGAGATTATTTTTTTTTTTCTTTTTTCTTTTTTTTCTTCTCTCCATATATCACTATGGAGTCTAACAGAAAAAATTTTTTTTCATTCTAATTTTCATACAAATCTTAGAAAGAAAAAAAAAAATATATATATATATATATATATGTATTTGAAATTAGTGCAAATTTCACGGATATTGATCTTCGTCATTATATTATAAACAAAAGTTGTAATTTCTTTTTATTTTTTTTTTTTTTTTTATTTTTATATAAATTTTAAAGAGCCTATAATATTCCTTCAGAAAGTATATTGTAGAGTTAGAATTTCGCGAAGCGACATACGATACAAAGGTATCCTTTTATATTTATTAATATTTCATTAATTCGTGATTTCAATAAATATTCGTAATTTTTAATATTAATAATTTAATTGTACGATTTGAAACTACAATATCTTATAATTCTCAAAATATATATTTGCTTGGATGGATATAATGCTTATTATTATTTTCTAAATAAAAATCGTCATTTTAATTTCAATTAAAAAAAAAAAATAAATAAATAAATAAATAAATAATAATAATAAATAAATTAAAAAAAAAAAATCACAAAAGAAAGAAGAAAAAAATTAGATCATCCAAATTTAACAAAATATATCGTATACTCAAAAACGTTAAAAGATAAAGGAGAATAATGAGATAGAACGTATATACATAAATGCATCATACATATACGTATAGATATACATATACATACACACAAACACATATACGTATAAGTATATGTAAGTAATACGTTAAAGCAGGATCAAGGAAGAGAAACTTACCTGGACCTTTGTCACTGGTATAAATGACCGTGGTCGCGGCTTGCCTGGCGGAATAAGGACTCGGCCTTGCCTCGCTAAGGGGATCGTAATCAGCGATCCTACCTGGTGTCCTTTGTACAGGCGAGTTTGCCGTTCTCGCAACTGGTGGATTCGCATTTAGGTAACTGCTCGAGGCAGGTGCGATTGTACCGTCCGTGTACTCTACGTACTCTAAAAAGCATAGAAAGCAACGAAAAGCTGACAAATAATTGGATAGAGTGACACGACGGGCAGAGGGGGGAAGGGGGAGGGTTAAGTCTCGAGTTAGGGCGGAGGGGTTGGCCTGGGCTAGAGTGGGGATATTTAAAAAGCAAAACTAGGCAAACATTTACTCGAGGACACATTAGCATACGTATTTTATGTATTTATCCTTCTTGGTCTTTCGCCGTGAAATTTTTTCTCTTTTTCTTTTTTTTTTTTCAAATGTTCAAATTATTTAATTTCTTGTTTTTTTTTTTTTTTTCTAAATGTTTGACGTTTAGAATATTTGATTCTATTTGTTGAAGGTCAGGCATTGGGAATTATTTAATTTCTTTCCTTTTTTAAATATTTGAAATTCAAATTATTTAATGGGAAATTTCATTTCTATTCGTCACGTATATCAACTATCAACATTTTTCAAAAGTATTTATAATAATTAGAAAAAATGCGAAAGATTGTATAACAGGTATATTATAAATATTGTCAATTCGTTTGTTTTACTTAATAAATATTTGTTAAATAGATTGTAATATAGATGAATTGATAACTGACCGATTTGTTCGCCATTCTCTCCGGTCATGGTCCTTTTCTGTTCCATAATCGCCTTCTTCTGAAGTTCACCATGGTAAGCAACGTTTGAAATTATCTTGCTGTTCTGCTTGATTCTCAGCGTCTCTGGATCATCCGCAACTTGCGTGAACTTTCCCTTTGCCTTTTCGAACTCTGCGTGATACTTAACGTTGCTTTGAATTTTTGTATTCTCCGCGATGCGTTTTAATTCTGGTGTTTCCGCCATCGTCGTTGCCTTTGCTTTTGGTATGTGTCTACGTATAGAAAATTTTTTAAATAAATAAATAAATTAATTAATAATAATAATAATAATAAAATCGATGTATTATAATTAATCATAATGATTAATTATAATACATCGATGATTAATCATAATCATAATAATTAAGAAATAATATATTATAATGACAACGATAAAAATAATAATAATAATTATTATTATTATTAATATATTGTTTATTAATAAATGATAATAATTATAATTATTTATAATTAATATATTAATAATTGTTCATTGTTATTAATATATTGTTCATCAATAAATATTTAAAATATTATCTATTATTAATTAGTAATAATTATTATTATTGAAAAATGATGTATTATAATGATGATGATGATAATAATAACAATAATAAAAGGAAAAAAAATGTTTTTAAAAATTGTTCAATTAGGATTGGACTAACAATGAGACTGTACGAATGTCTCTACGTTCATATTCATTAATGAAGCCACACTCAGATCAGCTGATTTTGACAGGTATCACATGTCACGAAAGATATCTATTGCGATTATTAAAACGTTCTCGTAATTCCACGCACGTACTTCATACACGACATGGATTATGATATGAAAAGAGATCGAAGAACAATAACAGGGACACGCTTTCGAGCTCCGGCTAACAATGTAAAAGAGAAGATAAAGTCACGTACAGTTTAAACGTCTATCGTTTAGCAACTTTGAAACTCGAGGATGGGAGAGAACATTTTCGAGAAGAGTATAAAATTTATCTCTTAAGCGACACAAATATTTAAACACGCATTACGTATAACCATTTGCACAAATAATTTATCATTTTTATTTATTTATTTTTCTTTTCTTTTCTTCTTCAAGAAAAAAAAATTTTCCCCTCT
Organism: Vespa velutina; assembly: GCF_912470025.1. Classification (NCBI taxonomy): domain Eukaryota; kingdom Metazoa; phylum Arthropoda; class Insecta; order Hymenoptera; family Vespidae; genus Vespa; species Vespa velutina. Next base: position 9,083,594 of record NC_062190.1, on the reverse strand, counting down.
GATCTTCCGCAAAAAGAAAAAAATTTCTCTGGAATATTTTTACCGTGCGAAGCATTTTAAAAAATTGATCGTTTAATAACGAAGAAAAAAAATTAATAAAAAAAAAAAAAAAAAAAAAAAAAAAAAAAAAAAGAAACATAGAAAGAAAGAAAGAAAAAAAAAAGAAAAGAGAAAGAGGAAAAAGAACAAAAAAGAAAAAAAAAAGAGAAAAAAATAAAGAAATTTGTAGACGTTAAAGCGAAAGAAGGACGATGACAAGAGGTCAACGACGTCTTTCTTATCTTGAGAGTCCATCCTCCGCAATGCGAGTCGATAATTTTCTCCGGAGAAATCGTAACGCTTTTCGAACGACCGAAATATAAGGGAAAAAAAAATAAAGGGAGATCTTCGTATTGTGAAATTCTGTATGACGAGTAGGATGAACTAAGATGAAATGAAGTGAAATGAAATGAGATGAGATGAAATGATCTCCTAAGAGTTCCATTGAAATGTATGTACATAAGCTTTCCAAGTAATTATATATATATATATATATATATATATATATATATATATGTATATATTAATAGATAATAATATATATAATAATATATATGTATATATTATAGAGAAAGAGAGAGATAGATAGATAAATAGATGGACAGATAGAAAGATAGATAGATAAATAGATAAATAGATAGATAGATAGATAGATAGATAGATAGATAGACAGACAGACAGACAGATAGATAGATAGATAGAAACTAATCTGTATGTATGAACATATGTACGAATCTATATGTGTTAGGTAGGGTAAGGTAAGTTCGTCGTACAACTCGTAATCGAGATTTGTGTCACGAGTTTTCCATATACGGTGTCCGTAGCTCTCACTGTGCCATACCCAGTAATCATGGACGTATGTTACGCAATTGCATCGAATAATTAGGTATGCATTTTCGTTCCTCTTCTTGTCTTTCGATACTTCCAAAGAGATAGGTAAGTAGAGAGAGAGAGAGAGAGAGAGAGAGAGAGAGAGAGAGAGAGAGAGAGAGAGAGAGAGAGAGAGAGAGAGAGACGACTTAATTTTCTCAATAAATCGAACGCGTTATCATTTTGTTTTTATATTATTTTATTTTATTATATTATATTATATTATATTATATTATATTATATTATATTATATTATATTATATTATATTATAAAAAATATTATATAAAAGCATTGTAAATGATCGATTCAAAAAAGAAAAAAAAAATTATAACAATAATAATAATATTTATCGAGGAGACAATTGTAGTAAAAAAGAAAGTATATATAAATATATATAAAGGTTGTAGTAAAATTACATATTACAATTTTAGTTTTACTAAATTTGTACATGGTACAAATGTCGTTCTGTTATTGTTGTATTATATATTAAAAAAGAAACAAAAAAAAGTACATAAATTATAGTCGAATTACAATTGTACCATGTATATACAATTGTACCATTTTTCTTTTTCTTTTTCTCTTTTTTCTTTTTTCTTTCAGTGCTATTCTTCATTATTATCCCCTTTTATTAATTAACTTATTTTATTAAAATAAATAACATGTTTATTTATTTTCTTCTTGTACATAAGATTGATCACAATTGAACTGTTATATCACGTAAAGTAAAAAAGTGGCGATGAAAAAGAAATTGGTAATTCAAAAATGGCTACACTTCCTCGATGTTGAACAGAGTAACATAGTACAAGCCTGGAATGGATTTGTTGTTGGGGTCAGAGGTATTAGATTCCAGTAGAGCGTTAAGTTTAGAACAGGCTTCAGGGAGAGCACGAGTACAACTAGTATATACATATATATATATATATAAGTATATAACGAATATATACATATATACACATGTCAATCGTGTGAGGACGGAAGCCTTAGAGAAACGAAACCGTTCGCATTCTTTTGATTCTTAAGAAGAAAGTGTGATGTGAATATGGATGTGGAGCGATGTATGTGTGTGTGTATGTGTATATATATATATATATACACATTTGAATTCGTAAAATAAATTTTATTTTACTTTCTTCCTCTTCGATGATACGTAAATTGATATATAAGAATGAAAGATATACGAAAATGTTCGAATCCTAATCTAATATTAGAAAGATAAAACGAAAGTTCTTTGATCTTTGGCACAGCTTCCCACAATACAATGGACCAATTATGAAACTTTACTGCACAATTAACGATTTAATCTCGTAGGCGAGGAAAAAAAAATATAAATAAATAAACGAATAAATAAATGAAAACTAACAGTTCTGAGAAGTTACATAAATCAAAGAAAGAAGAAAAATTATAAGGAAGAAGAAAGGAGGAAAGAGGAAAAAAGGAAAAGAAGAAAAAAAGAAAAAAAAAAAAAAAGAAAAGAAAATAAAAGAAAATTTTCTCAATAACAACAATTGTCCAATCGATATTACAAATTAAATGAATTTTTCGGATGGTATTTAAATTCGCTCGATCATTACAATAACGATCAAACTCGATCACGATCGTGCCCCGCTTAACGTATTGTAAAGATAAATAAAGATCAATAAAAATGTACGATAAACATATCGAGCAATAATATTATCAAAGAGGCGAAAGAGGGCTATGTTAGTATCTATTAATAATTATTATCATAAACGCATCCCGTACGAGGTTCACGGATAAGACTCGTAAGCACATTTTATGCGTTGGGTTTGGCGATGCTGCATTGTGGGACAAGGTCGGTTTGCCATAGCCATGCAGACAAGAGTCACGCTACGCTGAGCACTCCCTCATACCACCCCACCCCACCACATTATATTACACTACACCACACCACACCACACTACACCACACCACACCACACCACACCACACCCTACCCCACCCCACCCCTTCTTTTTATGACTAGCTGTTAAATTGCTTCGAGTTGAAACTACGCACCGCGCTCCGTGACAGTACAGACGGCGATGTTTCCTGCTTCTTCTCCTTTCTCTCTCTTTCTCTCTCTTTCTCTCTCTCTCTCTCTCTCTCTCTCTCTCTTTCTCTCTCTCTCTTTCTCTCTATCTATCTATCTATCTCTCTCTGTCTCTTAGTTATTCACTCACTCACTTACTCACTTACTCCCTCACTCACTCTCACACACTCACTCACTCTCTCACTCCATCCCTCTTTCTCTATTTCTTTTTCTTTCTTTTTTTTTTTTTTTACTCCTTTCTTTCTCAAGCGGATTATATTTACACGGAGCTACACGTTACACATGAGAGTCTTGTCTTATATATTCGTATCTCGCGCCATTTCATTTCTTTTCTTTTCTTTTCTTTTCTTTTCTTTTCTTTTCTTTTCTTTTACTTTTAATATTTTTTTTCTCTTTCTTTTTTTCTTATCTTCTTAATTTTCTTTTACCACATCCCGCCCCTACTTTAACACGCCTGCGCAAGTATAATTACCACCGCGAAACTAACTACATTACGTTTGATTTATATTGAGAGCGGTGTATTTAAGTATGTATATACATTGTAAAGATAAGAGGCCAACCGACTCGTGAGAACGCGATTTCTTTTTGATTAACCATACGTGGAATTGTTGTTGCTATAATATCGAGATCGAAATAGAATATGCATTTGTTATACTTCGCGTCTAAAGTATTATTATTCGCGGGGAAGGGGAGGGGGAAGGAGTGAGGGGAGAAAGAGAAAGAAGAGGGAGAATAAAAGAAAAGTGCAGCAAAAAGATAAGAAAAGAAAAATCAACTCTTACGTGCTCCTCTTATCTTATTTTCTCATCATCATCTGATCTAATATTATAAATACAAAAGCACATATGCTATTTGTACATGATAAATTTTATTTATTGATAAACTGCGAACGCGAGAGATTTTCTTCACGATAATTGAAACAATGTAATCTTCCTTTCTTTCATTTTTCTTCCCATCTCCTTCTCCTCCCACCCCCACCTTAACAAAACTTTCGAATTTGTTCTTTGGTGTATATAAATTATTATTATTATTATTATTATTACTATTATTATTATTATTATTATTATTATTATTATTATTATTATTATTTTCCTTTTTCTTTTCCGTTCTTCTTTTTGTTTCTCTCTTTTTTTCTTTTTTATTTCTTTATTAGTTTTCTTATTTTTTTTCTCTCTCTCTCTCTCTTTCTCTCTCTCTCTCTCTCTCTCTCTCTCTCTCTCTCTCTCTTTCTCTCTAATGCCACAGCATAAAGATACTTATGTTTAGTATCATTTTTCTCTGTCCTTCTTTTACTCCCTTTCCATCAACGTCTCTCATCCCAATACGAGAAGAGGAGGAGGCGAACGTTCTCGTGTGAGTCACTCCGAGGTATGTATACGGATGATGATTCCTCCGGCAATGACGTCACTACCAATGTAAATTCGCAAAAATTCCAATGACGGCGAATGAAATCGTGACACCTTATATAAAAAAAAAATCGTGTTGTAAGAGGAAGGAAAAGATAAAAAAAAAAAATAAATAAAGAAAGAAAGAAAAAAAGAAAGAAAGAAAGGGAAATAAGAAAAGTAAAAGAAAAAAATGAAAAAAAGAAAAAGAGAAGAGATAATAATAGAGAAAATTGTTTCGTTAATTTTTTTTTTCTTTTTCTTTTTCTTTTTATCATAACGTTAATACGAGATTGTTAATTAAAGGGAGAAAACGAAGAGAGAGAGAGAGAGAGAGAGAGAGAGAGAGAGAGAGAGAGAGAAAGAGAGAGCAAACTGAAAGATGATGAGGAGCAAAAGGAGGAGGAGGAAGAGGAGGAGGATGAAGAGAGGGAATTGAGAAAAAGAAGAAGGGATGACCAGACGAATGAATGAGTTTCACGACTCACACGTGTTCCCCGTCTCGCTCATTCGGCGTGTTCACTCGATTCTACACACGCATGAGTTAAAACACCATCTCACAATTACACGAAGAAAATATTATATTGTTTAAGTGCATTGTCATGAATCGATCATTTCTTTTTCTTTTTTTTTTTTTTCATTCGTCTTTTCTTTTTCCAGTTCCTTCTTTTTTTTTCTTTCTTTCTTTCTTTCTTTCATTCTGTTCGTCGTAAAAAATTTCGTCAACAGCGAGAGGGACAATTTGAAATTTGAATTTTTTTTCTCGCGAGGGAGTCACGAGTGAACGGGGACATTTCAACAGACAAAAAGAAAAGAAAAATAGAAAATAAAAAATAAAAAAAGAAAAAAGAGGGAAGAAAAAGGGGAAAAAAAGATCAGAAAATTATTGTACTCCGTCATTCGTATATTTTTTCATATCTTATTTTTCTTCGTCCTTTGTAGATTTTACAAATATAATTACAAACTATCCACAATTATACAATGAATATTATATTGTTAAACGCGTTACGAATCGGTCATAGGTGTAATTTTCTTTTTTCTTTTTATTTTTTCCTTCTTCTTTTTTCCTTTTTATCGACGTAAAATTTCAATTTTGCAACGCGGACGATTGGAATTTTCCTCGTGCGAGAGAGAAAGAGAAAGAGTCGAGTGAACGGGGGAATTTTCAACTATAAAAAAAAAAAAAAAAAAAAAAAAAAAAAAAAAAAAAAAAAAAAAAAAAAAAAAAAAAAAAAACGAATTATTTTACTCTATCGTTATTAATATAAATACCTAACTTCACTTTGTCATATCCTTCGTTTATCATAGATCTTTTCTCCATCGTCGTACTTTATTCATCGTATTATACTTATCGAGTAACTTGTGATGTTAATTCAACCGTATAACTCATCGTTACGAAAGGAATTATGTACGATAAAGGAGGACGTTGAGAGGAAGGAAGAGAACGAGAGCGAGAGCGAGAGAGAGAGAGAGAGAGAGAGAGAAAGAGAGAGAGAGAGAAACATAACTTCGAATCTACAGAGAGCAGGAAGATTTCATCATCGGACCGCGTATACAGTGGAAATATTGTCGTCGAATCATCCAACGAAAGATGCATCTTGCTTGCATCGAGTTTTAAAAGAAGAGACAGAGCTACAGAAGAAGAAGAAGAAAAAGAAGAAGAAGAAGATGAAGATGAGGAGAAAGAGGAAGAGAAAAATATGAAGGAGAAGCCACAGCAAGAAGCCATTCTAATTGTCGTACGAATAATCGAATTACCGTCGATCATTCCACCAAACGAAATCCAATAGACGTGAGTAGAGATGGCCGACAATCTATGACCATTCTCTACATCCGAGTACGTTGTGATACGTATTATGATATTTTTTTGTTTCTTTTTCTTTTTCTTTTTTTTTTTTTTTTTAGATCGTAAAACCACAGGCTAACTAAAGAGTCTCGAGAAGGATTAATCAATTTTTCAAATCATCTAAGGAAACATTCGACTCACCCTGTATTAACCAACGTAATCTCTTATTTCCATTCAACGTAATCAATGACATAAAATTGATGTATAATGAATCAAATGCGATAATTTCTTTTTTCTTTTCTTCATAGGATCAAAAATGAATTTTGATAATTAATGTTTTTTATCTTTTATGTGTATATATGTATATATATATATATATATATTTTCGTAAAAAAAAAAAAAAAAAAAAGAAAACTCCGAAAAGAAAAAGAAATACAATTTTTTTTTTTTTGATGATTAATTTAGACACGTTATCCACTTTGGGTAGCTTCTTCTTCTCTTCAGGAGTCTATATTTAGCTTGTACATTCGCGTATCTCCGAAGAAGAAGCCATTTTTAGAGCGAGCGAACGAGCATGAGAGAAGATAAAAACAGCATGTGTTGGGAGCTTATCACAGGAGAGCGCTATGAGACTTTACGGCTCTCCCCTCGGAGCTCCCGTCCGTTCAGCTTATACACGCTTAACGGAGCCGATTAATTTTCGTCGAGCGCACGAAATTAACCCTAACGCGAAGTCAATTTCGTTCTGCCCTCGACGCCATCTTTCTTTCTACTCTATGCTTACAAATCGTTGAGAATCATATCTCCTGTACGCAATTGCACAAGAGAGAGAGAGAGAGAGAGAGAGAGAGAGAGAGAGAGAGAGAGAGAGAACAATTCATTTTATTGTATTTTATTTATTTAATTTTTTTACTTCATTAATTAACAATATCTTTTATCCAAGATGAGCTAAAAGTAGATAATTTTAAAAAATCAATTACTATTTTTCAAGACTACTTGGGCCAATTTTCTTTCTTTCTTTCTTTCTTTCTTTCTTTCTTTCAAATTGTAAAACTACAAGTTCTTAAATTTATAGTTATAAAATTAAACGTTCTCGAAAGGATATTAAAATCATTTAAGAAATTTTTGTCTAAACAACGATTCAAAGAAACTTCGATTATTCGAAGTAAAAAGACATAAATAATATAAAATCTAATTCGTGTTTTACGAATGTCGTAATTTAGAAATTACATTGTAAACAGATAAGAGATTACGTGGGTCATTTGATGAAATTATCAAAGATATTTGTTTCGTTGAAAAAAAATACGACAAGTACGATCGTTACGTTTGTATTTTTTCCCTCCCCCCATTTAGCGAGATTTCGAACGGACTTGTAGAAATTACGATTGTATATAACCCATGGCTTTATCATACAAAAATCAAAAATAAAAAAAAAAAAAAAAAAGAAAAAAAGGAAAAAGAAAACAAAAAGGAAAGGAAAAGAAAAGAAGAGAAAAAAAAGAAAAAAATATTAGAATTAGAAATGTATTAACTTACGCCTCGCAGTATGGCTGTTTGTTGAAGCCTTTGTAAGTTCGCATGTTCAAGGTCATACCGCAGCCCTGACACTTGAAGCACTGCTTATGCCATATCTGAAACAGAAAGTAGAACGTACTATTCTGGTTAAACTCGTACTCTCATTGTCAAACAACTTCGTTGATGATTTGTCTCGTGCCTGAGAATATTGCTTAAAAGGAGAGTAAGAAGAAAAGAAGAAAAAAAAAAAAAAGAAAAAAAAAATAATAATAAGAGAAAAGGAAAGGAACGATAGATCGATCATTAAATGTTACGAGATAAACGTCATAAACGTCATGAAGGAGGATCGAGAGATCGAGATAAGGATTGATTTAAAGCTATCCACTTGTATCTATCCATCTGTCTCTTTTTATTCAAGGTCACGAATCGACTTTCAACCTCCAAGTTGTTAATTGCTATTAGAAGGTCGAGAACGTCTTTCTCTTTCTCTTTCTCTTTCTCTTTTTCCGTCTTTTAACATGCAAGGAAAATCGTTTAGAATTTTCCACGAAGAATAGTCTCGATCTAGGCAACGATTTGAAATTATAATGACGTCGTTTTCTCCGGTACGATGATAATTTCTGAACGATAGGATGATGACTAAGCCCGATGATTCTCACTGGACATGTTTCTCCGACCACGAAAATGTAGTCTGACCATTTTTGTCACGAAAACGGAACATACGAGAATGAAAAAAAGTAAGAGAGGAAGAGAGAGAGAGAGAGAGAGAGAGAGAGAGAGAGAGAGAGAGAGAGAGAGAAAATAAAATATCAAAAGACCTTTTTTTTTTTATAAATACATTACAATTTTGCTCGTACATAATACATAATAAATAAATGAGTAAGTAAGTAAGTAAATATGTATGTACTTATGCCTAAGTCTAAGTCGTAAGTCTAGGTTGAAGGATGTTAATTAAAGAACTTTCCGAATAGACGAGCTTCCTGCCATTTATTTACTCATGAGAAGAGATCTTCTCACGAGACTTGGATCGTTGTTACGAAACAACGATCTTTTTATGTAATTATTGTCGAAATCTGAGGAATTTAACAAGTATTTAACAACAGGAGTGAGAAAAAGAAAGAGGGGTTTAGGGATAAAGAAAGAAAGAGAAAATTGACCAGTGAAAATTAGAAATCTTTGTGTAGATCCTTTCCTCTGACGATTTATTATGTTAAAGTGTCACGTTTGTCGTTTGGCAAACATGTTTTTTTCTTTTCTTTTTCTTTTTTTTTTTCCTCAAGAAATAGAAATGTTCTCTCGAAAATAAAGATCGTATCGAATTAATCAGCATAATTTAGAGTTTCTTTATGTTGATATTTCTAGATAACAACGAGTTTCATCAATTAGCAAATATGATCGATTTCTAATCTGCAATTTGGCGCGAAATTTGCTTTTAAATATCCTAATCTTATCGAGATTAGAAAAATTGAAATGAAATAAAATATAATAAAAATGTCGTCATAAAAATATAAATCTTATCGAATTAATTTAATGCACCATAGCGTTTAATTTTGTTTCTCTTTCAATAGAACGACAAATTTAGTAAATTAGTAAATACGACTTGTCGTACGATTTCGTATCGAAATTTGATTTTAATGTCTCAATAACATATCGATTTGCGAAAAGAAGGGAAATAAAAAAAGATAGCAAAATAAATAAAATCGTGCTGAACACGAGAAGAAAGGGCAATGAGAATAACGAAATGTCTTGGATCGGAGATTCTCTCAGTGTTAGAGGAGAACAAGCAACAGGTTGGGATCAACTCCCACCTGTTGTAATCGTATGCCAAACCCACGCAACAACACAAGCCCCGGTCGGTCGGTGGTAACTCGTGCCAATTCGTACCTATTCAAGATCGTTCGTTTGCTAATAGTAGACACACTGTTTGCAAATTTCAAATCTGCCGCCTTCGAAAAGAAAAAGGCAAAAAAAAAAGAAACGAGAACAAAAAAAAAAAAGAAAAAGAAAACAAACACACACATACGGCAAATAAAAAAATAAAAAAAAGTTATTCCTTTACTTTTTCTATATCTCTAATTTCTCCTTCCCTTCTTTTATTACTCGTTACAAAGAGATCTTTTTAACGCTCCGATAATCGCATTTAAACGTCGACAAGATGGCGCGTCAGTTAAATAGTGTATTAAATCGAATGACGAATCGCGTTCGAGCTCTCGTTTAAATTTACGAGTCATTCGAACGGTATACCATTTGTACCGTTATTGTTAAAATTATATAAAAACATTTTTCAAAACAATCTTTGACAGTATTCGCACGCGGAATAAATGTCGTTCATATTCCAGATAAACGATTTACGTATTCTTATTTATATATTTTTACGTGCGTACACGAAGTAGATGTCGTTGCATCCAGAACGCGCGTATTTCTCAGCCCTTTTCAAAAATGACATCCTCTCTTATCAATCATCGCGCGTTTTTACTTAAAATTTATTCGAGAATAAAAATGAATTAGAATTTTTAATCTCTACTCCAATCCCCGTATTCTTTAATCCACGATAATTCTGTCATTTTGATTCCAAAAATATATATGTCTTATGTATTTTCATTTATTTTCGCGGGAGAATTCGAAATAGATGGCGTCTTCGTCGTCGTTGATTCTACAAGCATGCGTGAATGTTCCTTTTTAAAAATGGCATCGTTCAATATATCTTATCGTACTTATCTCAATAGATTTTTATTTATAATTATTATTAATTAAAAGATAAAAATGTATTATTTCTTTGATATTTTCCTCAAAGAAGTGGAAAGAAATTAGTTTTTCGTGAGATTTATGAGATATAATAGAACGGACCAACTTTCTATATCGCAGAATGACTCGCATAGTCCGTTGAACGGACACAACGGTAATTTTGAGGTCTTTGAAAATAAAGTAAGACATATAGATAGATAAATAGAGAGAAAAAGAAAGATGGATGATTAAACGAGTAATAGTTTCAACTATTAATGGAAGGACGTAAATTAATTAGAATACCGTTTCTTTCCTCTATATGCGGGTTGCGCACTTTCAAATTGATAAATCAATTGACGGGTAAGAATAAAATTAGAATGTTTTCGAACGATACACTTTTGTACTCCGAATACATACACATACATATCACGCATATATATATATATATATATATATATATATATATATAAACATAAAATATTTATTTTGAATTCGAATGTTATTCTTTTTTCTCCGTTTCTTTCGTTGTTCTATTTTTAAAAAGGATTATTTTTCATTAGAACTTCTTGAATTCAATGGGTTCAAATTGTCAGCAAATAAGAACCTAAGATATAAACGGTATGAAAATTTAGAAAATCAATTTTCTGTAAATATTATAATTATCGTGTAATTCTAACTTTAATGATTTCTTATGGAATATATTTATATAGAATTTAAATTTCCCGCGCAATTTTCAATCATTAGTCTTTCCGATTAATGTTACACACGTATTATTATAATATTATAACAATAATGCATATTAACATTAAATATACTGTAATATATAATTTAATTATTACTTTATATATATATATATTTTTTTCTGTTATATTATATATTTATATAATAATTTTATATAATAATTCATATATATATATATTTATATAAATAATATAATATAATATATACAATATATTATATGTATATAATTATAATTAACGATAAGAAATAGTTGCTGATCAATAATTATCTTGTCAAGAAAGAGGAGAAGAAAAGAAAAGGAAGGAAAAGAAAAAAAAAAAAAAAAAAGAAAAAAGAGAAAAATTCCGGTTAGTTCTAATGCCATTCACTGGCAATACGGTGTCGAAGACATCCGGTGAAAGACGTACGATTTACGTCAACATACGATCGAATTTCAATGGTAATCGAAACTCAGTGATTCTGCAAGGATCAAACAACGATTCACGATTCGTCGCACACGAAAGATTTTCTTGGACAACACATTAAAAAAAGAAAGAAAATAAATAAATAAATAAAATAAAAATAAGAGATAAATAGAAAACAATTTTTTTTTAAATTAAAAGAAAACTAAAGAGAAAGAAAAAACAAAAAAGGAAAAGGAAATTATCGACGTAACAGAAATTTATTTGACTCTTGACTTTACTTATCTCTCTGCGTTATCTTTCGGTAGAGAAGAGAGAAACGATGATGAAAAAAAAAAAAAAAAAGAAAAGAAAATAACAAAAAGAAAAAGAAAAAAAAAATCAGAACGAAATGGATTTCATTACGTAAGACTATCGTAAACACATGTAAGAATATCGAAGAAAACAAAGAGTTAATAGTTTGTTGAAAACTTATATAATATATATATATATATATTTCTTTTTTATCATATAGGATTAATTTTGATGATATACATTGTATTATTAATTTCGAATCAATTCAATCGTAAATATTACCGAATTGAATGATTTGACGTGTATGCGTTTGTATATGTATGCGTGTTTGCAAATTAAGCAAATTAAAACGTTGAAATTTGATTTTGTTGACGCGCTGACGGCATCATTAAAAAAAAAAAAAAAAAAAAAAAAAAAAAAAACCGAATGCATTTCATTTAAAGAAACGTAAATCTAACCTCTAAGAAAATAATCGTATATATAGTCATAACAATATTAAAATTTTTCATTTTAATTAATAATTACAATTAAAGGATAACATTTAAAAATTAGAAATGCACATTATAAACTTTTCATGATAAATTAAACGCACGATACTCGTTAATGATAGAAACACGCATGAACATATGTATCTTACATAAAATATATATATATATATGTAGATATAAATGACGAAGAAAGTTACCTCGTGATACGCGAGTTTTCCTTTTTATAATGTAAAACTTGGAAAATTGTATTTTTTTAGATATTTCAATATCTAATCCTCTTTTATTATCCCTACCTCCCTCCCTCCCTCCCAACCATTTAATTAATCCATTCATCAAACCTTCTTCACTTTTCTCTCTCTCTCTCTCTCTCTCTCTCTCTCTCTCTCTCTCAGATCACTAAACATCTCATCTCAAAGAGAGAGAGAGAGAGAGAGAGAGAGAAAAAGAGAGAGAGAGAAAGAAAGAGAGAAAATTGAGAACAACGCACGTCCTTGCGATACGTCGCGAAATGAATTCTCAAGTCGCCGCGCGCGCTCTCGAAGAGACTCACGAAACCGAGAGCAATAAAGTGAGAGGGAGTGAGACCGAGTGAGGCCGAGAGAAAGGAGAGGAAAGAAGGTAGAGAGAAAGGCGAGAGACGAAGAAAGAAAGAAAGAAAGAAAGAACGAAAGGAAAGGAAAAGAAAGGAAGGTAGGTAGGAACCGCTATTTTTCATTTCATCAAAATGAAGTAAGGGAACGCAAATCAGAATGAAGAAAAGAAAGAATGAAAGAAAGAAAAAGAAAAGAAAAGAAAAGAAAAGAGAAATAAAAAAAAATATGTATATATATATATATATATATATCTTGACGTACCTTATCGAGACACTTGAGCTCCTCGATCGGATAAACCGTTTTCTCACAACGAGCGCACGTCTTGCTCATCTTCTTTCCTTCCTGTCTTTTTCGTCCAGTGGAAATTGAGAAGATTATGATTTAATAAAAAAAAAAATTAACAAACAAACAAACAAACAAACGAAGGACCGAACGAACGACCGAACGAACGAACGAACGAAGGAACGAACGAACGCGCAAAAAAAAACAAACAGAAAAAGGGATATAGTTCGATCGAACTAATGTTGGGAAAAATTGATAAGTAAAAAGAGAAAGACAGAGAGAGAGAGAGAGAGAGAGAGAGAGAGAGAGAGAGAGAGAGAGAGAGAGAAAGGAATTATAAATAATTAGGTGTCTCCTCGTTCGACGTTTTATCTCAGTCGAATCGACGAGGAGAAAAAGAGATAGAGAGAGAGAGAGAAAAAGAGAGAGATAGAAAAGGACAGAGACGTAGGAGGAGAGAAGAGAATGAGAGAAGGGGGGGACACGTGCCAAGAAGGCACAGAAAAGGCACAACAAGCACTCGGATCTATCGATGACTTAGCGTCAAAGATGCATTCGTAGGTTTCACTCGTCGCACGTTTTTCTTTTTTCTTTTCTTTTCTTTTCTTTTCTTTTCTCTTTCTTTCTTTTTTTTTCTTTTTTTTTTTTTACTTTTTCGCGCACCGACCGTGTTTCACGTAAGGCCCCACTCGAATTTTCTTCAATCCGTGAAAAGAATTTGAAGTAATAATAATAATAATAATAATAATAATATTAAATAATAATAATAATATTAATAATAATAATAATAATAATAATGACGTTCTTCCTTCCCTCGTTGATAAGCACGACGACGAGACGTAACGATTGAAATATACTATTACACGGGCAACGACGTTCGGACGGCGGAAAATGCAGGAGCCACGCCGACACCAGGCAGCATTGAACCGCACTGCGCCCTCTCGATTACTCGATTGTCTCTAATTTTATTATTCGTATATCCTCGAACTTCTCTCCTCTGTGCTCCTGCCGCGAGCAAAAACTCTCAACGAGTGACAGAAATGGTGGAGGTACCACGTTGGTCAATTCAACAACGACCGTCCGATGATAGAGACCTGGTTCTTTAATAAGCCGGATGTCGCTGCAGTCGTTATCTTCTTCTTTTTTTTTCTTTTTCAAATAGGAAGAAAAAGTAAGAAAAAGAGATACAGAGAGAGAGAGAGAGAGAAAGAATCAGTTTCGAATGAATTGTATAGTACGTATCGGTCGGTAATGCAGAAATCTCTACGTATTTATTTTCAATACAAAAATAATATTAACATACTCATAATTCTTTGCATCGTTAAAATATATAAGATTTAACTTATCGTTAATTTTTCTTTCATTTATTCGCATTATTCGAGATCGTTTAATATGTAGATGGCGATAGCGTTCTACTACGTTAGTCGACATCATAATTGTTCTTCTCATAAAGCCGGCGTTTTTGTTTTAAATTTTGTTTCCTGAAACATCCGATTGATTATCAACGTAGAATAATGATATTAATTAGGTATATACTTTTAAAAAAAGAGATAAACGATGGAAGAATTCGTAATAGATTTAATGGGATAGCAAAAAGTACTGGACGGTAAGAACTATTTTCTTTTAAATTTATTTCTAACCTATGATTTTTTTCGATAAACAAGCATCTGAAGTTTCTTGATACGAAAATACAGTGGAAAAGTATTGGCGGGAAATTCAAACGTTCTTTACTTCAATTATTTTATTTTGTTGATATTTTATAATTATCAAAATAATTCGTATAATATTATTTTATTGCAATGAAATACTAATGGCAAAAGAAAATGAATAACATAAATGCAAAATATATTAACTTTAATGTTTACCTTTCATAAATTGATATACGATGCTAAAATCTTTTTGCGATAAACCATGACTATTAAGCATCCTATAAATTTGATGAGCCAAAGACCCCAAAGGAATTAATGTGTCTGTTCTAGTTGCGACAGATTGTGCCAAACTTAAATCTTTTGCCATGAGCAATGTACTAAAACCACCCTAAAATAAAATATCAAGTATAGTTATCAATCCAATAATATAGAAATTCTTTGAATTTCTATATTATTGAAAATATATATATATGTATGTATTTGTTCATTTACTTCATAATTTTTTGAACTAGGAACATTAGGTAGAAGACCTGGAACAGGATTGTACAATTCAGAGGACCAACATCTTCCTGAACTGGAATTCACTATTTCATTCAGTACATTTTGTTTCAGGCCCAATCTACCAAATGAAAAAAAAGAAAAAGAATCAATCAGTCAAATAATATGTAACACATAAGAACGAGAAAACTCTTATGATAAAATTTTGCTTTTTTACATTTTACCTTTGACCAAGATTGAAAATTTCGGCCGTACCAATCATACTAATGGCCAATAGCATATTATTACACAATTTTGCTGCCTGTCCCATACCAATGTCACCGCAATGAACTATTCTCGAGCCCATAATTTCTAATATAGATTTGGCAGCTTCGAAATTTGCATTAGACCCACCTACCATAAAAGTCAATGTACCATCTCTCGCTGCATTTGTACCTAAAAAATATATATATAAACATCGTATTGTACGTACAATATATTCATACAGTTGTATGGAAATATAAATTATACCTCCTGATACCGGAGCATCAATAAATTTAACTTCTCTTTTTTCAGTCTCTTTCGATATTTCCTGCGACACGAACGGATCTATCGTACTGCTATCTATCAAGAGTACATTTTTTTTCACTGAACTATAAATGATATAGATCATTAATCTATATATATATATATTTATATCTATATATATCTATGTATATATAAAGGGAAAAATATGTCATCTTTAATATGTTGATACCTCAATATACCATTATCACCAATATAGCAATCCAGAACATGTTGATTCGAAGGTAACATAGAAATGATTACGTCAACGTCCTTCACCATTTCTGTAATGGTCGAAGCAGCGTTCGCACCGGCTTCGACCAAGTTAGACATAGCTGATTTATCAACATCGAATACTTTTAATTTGTAACCCTAAAAGTACTTCGATCAGATCGTTATATTCGTAATATAATCTTAATAATTCTTACCTTTTTCAAAATATTTTTTGCCATGTGACCACCCATTTTACCTAAACCAACGAATCCAATTTTCTTTGAAAATCGACGTACACCTTTCATACTTATCCAGATCGAAGATTTTGAGACGAATACAAGGAAGCACATTTTTCTTTGTTTTTTCTTTTTTTCTTTTTTTTCTTTTCAATTTTTTCACGATCTTATCGTCGTCAACAGTAGTAAAACTTTGACATTCGGTCCCGATAACACTCGTAATGACTTGTATTACCAGATGGTAATTAATGGTTGAACTTTATAAAATATTCTTACTGTATAAATTATATGCTTGTGACATAGAATTCGATATTAAACACGATTTTGATCAAAAGTCGAATATATTTCTTAGCTTGGTAAATATAAACGTTATTTACGTTTCAATTATGAATCTGTTAATGCTTTAATGACACTATCCTATACTAAAGAAACGTAAAATTAAAAACACGTTGTGCAATACTACCGATAAGATATAAGTTGAATCATGAAATAATTTTATGTTTTTGCATATGTGTATATAAATGAACTATAAAAACATATAATATATATATATATATATAAAATATATAAAACATATATATATATATATATATATATTAATACATTTATTATTATCTATTTACTAATTACTATAGTAATTATTACATTTATTATTAGAGGTATCGAAATAATTAGAATTATAAGAATAAGAAAAAAAAGAAGAAGAAAGACTATAATTGTATATACTTAAATATTCAGAAAGAAAAAAGAGAAAGGAAGAAAAAAAAAACAGGAAAAAATTAATTCTCTTGAAAAGTATTTTTCAAATCACACGTTAGAATCGAATGAATATTTAATCAAATTATTACTCTTCTTTCACATTTATAGTCTCATAATAGTGTTTAGTATCTAATGTCTAGTGTCTAGTGTCTAGTATCTAGTGTCTAGATCGATATTCTAATAGTTTTTTTTTTAATTGCAGAGAACAATTCTCTAGAGGGAGAGAAAGAGAGAGAGAGAGAGAATTGTGGAAAGTGCATACTATGTCATTTAAAAGCTTATTTTATCATAAATCACCTCTTTAGACAGGAAATAGATCACATCATGTACTTCTTATCGACCTGACACTCTTCATCCTTACATTTTAATTTTCCCATCCCTTAACATCATCATCACCACCACCACCATCACCATTACTACCATTACTACCATATAAAAATTGCGAAGGGAAAAATTATTATTAGAAATAGATGGAAAAACATTTGCGCAAGAGAAAAGTCGTTCGGCGAATTTTACCGCTTCAATACAAACAAACTTCTGACAGTTTCGACGGTCGTCCCAAGCGATGAATTTTTTAAATGACACCAATTAAGTTCGAAAGATAGGATATCGTGAAGAGTAATTACACGCCATTGTATATGTATATACACGACTAATAGTACATGTATTAAAGGATATTCAGATGATTTACCTCTATTCGTGTTTATTTCGTGGTTTTTTTTTGTGTTAAAATTGTTATTTATTTATTGTAAAAAAAGAAAAAGAAAAAGATTCAAAATATTATATTATGCGTATAATAAATGGAAACAATGTACCAATAAATACTTTCCGTATACGAATACATTACAATGCCCTAATTATGATATCTCTCTCTTTGTTTTTTTTTGTATGTCTTTTTTTCCTTCCTTCCTGTTTTTCCTTCTTCCTTTTTCTTTACACTCATCTACGTATATAAACATATATGTACATATATACATTTGTATATCGAGTATATAAGAACAGTCGATGGTCGATTCTCATCGAGTACACTCGTGTGCTGATGGTGATGGTGGCGGTGGTGGTGATAATAGGTCTACCTATGGCGGTTTATGGATCTATCACCCAACTTTAAGAAAGCATTTTCATTAAAGTTCTTTAATGACAAAACGTTTTTAATTTTAAACCAATCGTTCTTTCAAATTATGTACAATCATGAGAATATATTTGTTACTTTATATTATACTGAAGGATCTTCGAGTGTCAAGAACCAGTGACATTATATATAAATTCATTGAAACGCCATGGATAACGAAGACGGATTTTAATTTGGCATTAAATGCCACTTTCAAGAATTCCTTATGTTGTAATATTTATTTACATGGTCGGTTATGCTATAAAAACATTTTTAGTACTTTTTTTTATGATTTGATAAAAATTTGTTTCCTTATTTTTTTGTTCTCTTCGCTCCCATTTTAATTGTCTTCTTCTTCTTTTTTCTTTTTTTTTTTTTCTTTTTTTTTTTTTACTTTTCACAGATACCACTCTGGAGATATCGCACCTGTTTAAAAAATTCATTGATAATTATCCTTACGAGTATTCATTGAACGCAAATATTTATGATTGTAAAGGATATTTTTTGTTGGGCTCGACGGAGGAAGAAATTTTGAATGATTTGAAGAAGTAACCATAATATATATATACATATATATATATATATCTTCCTTTTTTCAATCGATTCAAAACATCAACATTTACATTCCTTCTATTTTTTCGTAATTCTTTTTTTTTTTTTTTTTTTTTTTTTTTTAGAATTCCAACTTTAATATCCAGCACAGAAATTCTCATCATTGTGAATGATTATTTGAAAATGAATTCGAGTGTTTTTAACGTGAAGATTTATGGAAATGCCAATGCTAACGTAATAAGCAAATCAGGAATATGGAGTTTGTCGGAAAATTATTTATTGCCAAGAATTTTTCATAGGGTCGACAAGTAAATATATATATATATATATATATATATATATATATATATATATATATATAAATATTTTTTTATTTAATTATAACAAACAATTAACACATTGGCGACCAGTAAAACGTGTTTCTCGTGTATTATTCGAGCAAATGATTATGAAAATGATCTAACAATAAATCTAATCATATATTTTTTCTTTTCAAGATATTTTGACATATAAACTTAAATAATTTTTTTATAAGGAAACAAACGCAAAAAAAAAGATAAGTATATTTATCCTTGAAAAAAATAAATTCCTTTATTTTTCTGTAATTGAAAAGATTTTAAGAATAGAAATATCGTGTGATGTCTTTTAATATCTCAAATGACATGGAACCATTTTCATAATTACAGGCTCGTCTTTTGATTCTTATCCAAATAGAGATATTATTTTTTTTTTTTGTTTTTTTTTCGAACAATATCAACCTTGTTCCTGAAGATATTTTTATTTTGTTTTTTGAATAGAAAGAAACAATTGAGTTAAAGTTTAGCAAGGCTTATTTAACGGGTTCGCCAATGTTTTAATAATAAGCATAGCAATAAAATTTGAATTTCTGTAGCTACGAAAAAATGAAACGCGATGATGTAAAAGTGAACTTTTATGGAAGACAATTAAGAGCGTCAACATTTTATCGGCCACCCGTGTCTTATTTAAATCGTACAACCGTAAAAATTATTGATGACGTCGAAGAAGAAATATTTGATGCTGACAACGGTATAATAAAACAGATATCTTTCATATCTTTTAATTCACTTAAAAATTAATTCATTGAAATTTTATAGAACTCGAGAGGGATGGTATCGAGGTGAAGCTATTCTTACTGATGGCAGAAAAATTGAACTTCACTTGGATCATTAAAAAATCGAAAGATGGGTATTGGACAATTCGAATAATCTATTTCATTTAATTAGAAGCGTTAATTTTCTTCTTCTTTTTTTTTTTTTTCATAATCATCCTTTTAAAAACAGATACGGAAAGAGATACAACGAGACTGTATGGAAAGGTGGATTCGTAAAACTCTTGTATGACAATAAGGTATATTAACGAACTGAAACGCTGTAAACAAAAAAAAGGGGGGCGCGGAAAAAATGGGAGATATTTTCTTTTAATATCTTTCACTCTCTTAGATCGATATTGCGTTTGCCAGTATATGGTTGAACAGGAATCATTATGATTTCGTCAATTTAACGGATCCTTGGTATCAAGTACATATAAATTTTTTGGTACCACGTCCAAAACCGATAACCAGTTTCTGGGCTTTAACTAGACCTTTCTCGGCAACTACATGGATCCTTCTTGTCCTAGCAATATTCTTACAAAGCATTTGCATATTTACTCACGCTCAATTCAATCCACGATATCCGGAACGTAAGTGATTTATTGTTGAAGTTCCTTTTTAATATGTCTCTCTATTTGCTTATCAATATCTTTAATCAATCATCTTTGAAAAAGGCTTTCGAAATTTTTTAATAACTTTAATCGAATTGACCGGTCGTTTATTGGGTTCTTGGGCACCAAAAAATATGATTAGCGTCAAACTACAATTATATCTTTGGCAAACAATGGGATTGATACTTGTCACTGCTTATAGCAGTAGTCTCGCAGCTAAATTAACTAACTCCGAGTATGAAAATAGGTATGAATTATATTGAAAATAATTAATTATTACATTATTTCTAATTGGTAATATTATTTGAATTGAAATTTCTTTTTGTAGGATCGACACGATAAAACAATTTCTCGAAGCTAAATTAGTTTGGGGAAGAAAAATGATCCCATCTTTCACAGATTTCATCGACTACGAAGTACGTTAAGAAAATGGATATATACGTATATACGTACACACACATATACACATGCGCGCGTATTACTTTAATTCTTAAAAAATCTAACGACACAAAAAATTATAATTAACTTTATGAAACAGAAGGGTGAATGTTTTGTTTAGGATCCTTATTCATCTCAGTTGCCGAATACATATAGACTCATTAGAACTGAGGAAATCCGTGAAAATATTGTTAAAGGCAATATCGCTATAATTGGAAGTTTCGTTGGGTCTGTTTTCTTCCCCGATGATGAAATTTATAATATGGATCTTAAAGTAAGGCATTAACGTTTAACGAAACTCAATGATCTTTAATGAGGCGATCTATAAATTGGGTCTTTTTTTTTTTTGGTTTAAAAAGAATTATCGGATGATGAAAGAAATGATTGGAAAATATTATGCATCTTTTGTTGCTCAACCTTGGCTCATCTCACCTATAAACGGGGTACTTCGAACAAAATTATTTATTTATATAACTTCGAAATAATTACAATACATTATCTCAATTCTGAAAATTAATTTATCGTGTTTCAGATGATGTTACAATTAAGGGAATCCGGGATCATTACTTTTCATTTGCAGGATGTTTTACGACGACGTGCTGATTTTAATCTTCGGGAAGTTCTCGTAGAATACGATGGAAAGGATGGAAGATTGAGAGTACTCACTTTAATACCTTTAGGAGCTGCTTTTTTTTTGCTTTTACTTGGATTATCGATATCGACTATCATATTTTATTTAGAACTTAAGTATAAGAATGATTCCAAATCGATTCGCGAGATTTTACGTGACATCGATCAAAAACGGAGATCTTACTCGACAACGACTAGCAAAAAATAATTATAGTCTGATGGTATCTGATGTATTAAATATAAAACAATTACTATTACATAATTTTTAATAATAATTGAGCCGATAAGTATGAATTAATTCATCAAATATATTATTCACCAAATAATATATTTTTCATTTTGAGATATTTTGACATTTGGATTTGAATTATTTAAATATTATTTATTTATTTATACCGACAAATAAAGAAAGTAAGTATAATTATTCTTAAGAAACATCATTCTTTTATATAATTTTGAAATATTAAAAATAACGCGCGCGCACGTACACACGTGTATGTGTTTGTGTGTGACAAAATATGTTATTTAATATCTCAGGCTTGAACCATTTTCATAAACATCGGCTCAATGGATGTAACTTTATGTAACTATATTACAAATATAGTTTCACAGAACGAATTCTGTAGAATTAACATCATTAATTATTTTGAAGAAAAAAATATATCACATCCATTGAAAATTGTTTCGATCGAATTCTATAATTAAATACTAGTCTAGAAAAATACCACTACCTGTTATAACATTATAATATTATTTTTTATCGTTATATATTATAATAACCTTTTTATGAAGGATGATTTTATCAGAAATAGATTCGCACTCGTGATAAATAATTTGATATTTTCACCTGTTTTTAAAAACCATACTTCGATTGTGTTTGTTTCCTTGTCATTCTGTTAAGAGACCATTGATTCTTCAATTCAAGTTCCATAGCTTTAGCTTGGTGTGCTAAGTATGTAATTTGATGCTTCTTTTTTGATTGAAAATTAATTCCACTACTTTGCATAGACACAGGCCTCTGTACAGGTTCTTCCGTTAATGCCTTCACTAACCATTCTCTTTCATCGGGTTTAATATCATCGCCACTTATTTCAATTATGTTTGCTTCTTCCATTTCCTTACATTTTCTCTTTATACCTCTCTTACCGCACAAATATTCTATAGCTTTTTCATCAAATGCTACATTACCTTCGGCATCTACGTTATATTCTTGTTCAGGAATGGGTAATTTTGGTCCAATTTCTGCTTTATTTTTGATTAATATTTCTTCTTTCGGTAAATTTATAACATTACTTATTAATGTCAAATTCGAATTTTGAATATACTGTTCCGTATTATTGTCATGTACAATATTATTTCCATTTGTATTATCTTTTGCTTTAGATTCATTCAAAAATGTTGATGTCGATACAAAATCGTTACTTTCTGTATTCTTTAAATCCAACGTTGTAGAATCTGTATCTGTGATAGATTTTACTGTATTCAAAGCAAAGAAATCCATGCCAGATCCGTGATAATTATTTTTATTTGTATCGCTTTCATCTTCATCTTCAGAATTTGATTCGTAATTTGATTCTTTCAACTTGTCGCTAGGTAATATAATATTTTTTGTAGTCGATACGTTTTGTGACTTAACAACAACATTTGGTATTAAAGGTTTGATACTTTTTTGTTCCAGTATCTTAGGAGGTGGTAAGATAGAGAAAAGTCCTGATCCTTTCTGTGAATGTCAAAAGAAAGATATTTAAAAAATAAATAATATTATAAATAATATCCTAAAAAAATTTTAATTGTCTTACTTCTATTGGTGCAATCCTATTTTGTTTCTTCTTATCCTCTTCATCTAAATCTTTGAACTGAAATCAACAAGTGTTAAATGAATGGAAATGAATAATTGATATTGTTTATATTTTTACATACAATTTCACAAATAATATTATATTTATAACTATTGAATCATTGTACATACTTCACATAAGGATCGAATCATTATTTTAACTGGCTTTTTAGTTGGCCTTTTCTCTTGTTCTAATTCCTTCTTCATTGGAATATCACCCTCCTCCTTCAAATCCATTTTCTCTGTGTTCACATTTATTGGTTTTGGCAATACACTCCAATTAAATTTTGATAATGATTCATTATTTACAATTATTTTTACATCTGTGTTATTTTTTGGAGAAGGTACACATAAATCCTTCTTCAAAGATTTGGTTAGAATCGTGATTTTATTTTTATCATTACTACATTCACCGGAATTAACTTCTTCATCTTCAGAATTATCGTCGCTACTACCGTACGCTATAAGACTCATTGTTTAAAATAAAAATTAGCATATACAAAGACAAGATATTAAATGATTTAATAAAAACGAGGTTGTAAACTGTAATTCACGTAGTTCAGTGGTACTCAACTATGAACAGGTATATTATATGTGAACACATATGATCAAAATCCATAACGATCGAAGCGCCATCTATTAATTAATTTCAAAAATTCTCTTAAAGGCATAAATATAAATTAGAATGCACACGTACTTTGTTTTTATTTATTTTTATATATTTTTATTGATTAAATCTAAAACTATCAATATAAAAACAATAGACGATTACAAATTATATATTTATAACTTTATGACAAAATAGATATATATATATATATATATACATATAATATTATAAATCACACATATGATATATATTGTTAAAATTTTTTATTATATAGTAAAAATGTATTCTCAAGTTGATCATAGTCTCTTTGTTTCTTTTCAAGAATTACTTTAGCTTGCAATATATTTGGTGGTAGATCATGATATTTATCTAAAAATTTATCTACTTTGACCTTTTCTTCTAGCATCTCTAGATATTGTTTATATTTTTCTGATATCAAATGTGATTGTAAATCTGTGACTTTTAAGCTCTCTAATTCGCTTTCTAACTTGTCGAGGGCCTGACAATATTCTTGTAATTTCATTCTCATGACATCTTGAGAACAGGAATCATCTATATCTTTCTCTGTTTTGTGTACAAAACCATTAGCTGAATTTATTGATTTTTGCATCTGATAAACTTTGTTTTTAAGAGATTCGAGTTTCATATTTACAAGGTTTAATTCCATATTTATTTCCCTTAAAGAAAGATTGTATTCCATATCAGCTATATTTTTTCTTCGTTTAGCAATATTCAATGTTGTTTCGTCAAAAGAAGACAACTCTTCTGATTTCATGATCAAAGAAACTTTATCTAATTCCTCAATCAATTTTTTATTTGTAATTTGTGAATCTAATCGTAATTTATAGAATTCCATTAGATCTTTTTCGCATGATAGATTTTCTTTCTTACATTCCTCTAATCCTTTTCGCAATGCATCCAGTACATTATTCTCTGGACGCAATCTATCATATTCTGTTTTCACATTAATATAATCATTCTTAACTGATGGTACCTGTCATAAAATTAAAAATGTAAAACGGTACACGAATTTCATTTAAAAAATAAAAAAGAATTTGGAAAATAATTTCAAGATTAATTTTACCTTTTTAAAATCCATGTCGTTTTCAAAGAATCGTCAAATTATATATATTTTTTTCTGATATGATTCGATATAAAACCTAAAATATCACAAAAGTTTTCATACAAATTGATTTTGAAGATAATACAAATGAATTATATACAATTATTGAAAATACGTTAATTATAAATGTTTTGTAACAAATATAAACAACAGTTTTTTTTTATTGATCTCCAAAGAAAGAAGAATGTTATTGAATAATACGATTCAAGTAGAAAAAAAAAATATTGATCTACGTTAAGCAACTCTGATTGGATATTAACAAATCTATAGGGTAGGCTAAAGGTTCCTAGCTGAACTAAAAGTTTTAACATGGTTTATAGATCAATTATTTTTTTCATAATTTTTTAAGCTAATTTTGTTTTCAAATTATAAAGAAATTCTTATGTTCGTAGAAACAAACAGATCTAACAGTCAAATCAATAAGAAAAAAAGAACATTTGATTTTTAAAATCACATAGGAACTTTTAACCTATCTAAAAACTTTAAGCCCACTCTGTATATCTATTCCAACATGGCGGATCTTTAAGAATAGCGTCTATAATCGAAATTAACCAATCACACACAAATCGAAACGCTTTAATGTTATATTTTACGTATATCATGAAAAGTATCCTTAAGATTGATTTTTGGTAACGGTCAGACATATGACTCTTCATGTGACGGAATTACTGTTTTTCAAGCACTTCTCGTTGACAGTTAATTGTTTTCGGATAGAAAACGCATCAGTAAAGTGAATAATTATATATATCAATAATTTTTTATAGGATTTTAAATAAGAGATCACACTGTCATTGTTTACAACCACAACAGTTTTGTTTTTCATATGTTCTTAATAGCTAGAGCATAAAAAGTGACTAGTGTATCTTGAAAATATTAAGTTTATCGTGGAGTATAATAAAGTCGCCAACAATGAGCGACGATCAGACAAACGAACCAACTGCCGAGGTAAGAATTATTTAACACATTGAAAATCACCGGTTAATTTTACCGCCATCTTATAGTAATCGTCTCTTATCTTTAGTGTTATTATATTTTTTTATATTTGGCTAATATATATTTACTATAACAAACTCGTAATATAAAATGGAAAACTACATTTTTTTTAACGATGTCAGTATTCGAATTATATATATATATATATATATATATATATATATATATATATATATATAAATCTAACTCTTGTTAACCACATAACTTTATTTAGCTTTTAGAAATATTTTATAGAAATGTCTGGAATATTGCGTTGTTTTAGTTGTCATCAAATGATATTGAAAAATTAGAGGAAGCTAAACTAAAAGCTAAATTTCCAAATGCGATTGGACGTCCGATTAGTGGCCATTCGGCATTTTTACAAAAAAGATTAGCCAAAGGTGTAAGTAAATATAGAATATTGTATAATATAATGTGTAATGTTATATCAATAATAAATATTACATAAAGATCTTTTTATTTGATTCAGATTGTAGTAAATTTTTTTTTTATATCTTTTTAATATCGGTACAAGTAAAAACGAAAATATAAATACAAATACAATATTCATAATTGCAGCAAAAATATTTTGATTCTGGAGATTATCAAATGGCAAAACAAAAATCGGCAGCTAAGCCAAAACCTGCTGGCATTTTACCAACAGGTGATGCTATTCCTACACCAGAATCTGTGCCACAACGTAAAACTTCTATTATTCAACAAAAATTTAATACATCATCAACATCTTAAAACTATCCACACATTCGCTATATTTAATAGTAATAGTTGTTAAACAAACCATTGTCCAAATGTGGTACGAGTATACAAATTTGAAACATAAATTAATTAAGTATAGCCATACTTCTTTAGAGAGAACTCTTATTCTTTATATTCAATTTTTTTAGTAACACATTATTGTATTATTCAATAGTTTAACCATTTATCATAATTATTGCGAAAAATTATTCTAAAAATGTCTAAAAAAATTTTTTTAATGTTTTAATACAATAAGTAGTATAAGAGCCATACATGCAATAATTTTATCGGGCTTATAATTATATGGTTAGAAAATATTTGATCCAATCAAAAATCTATATGTTTTAAAAATTGATTTTTATGTTTATTATTTAACAACAAATTTAAATTACAGTAAATTGTTTATTTTATTATTGAAAATATTTTTTTGAGTTATATCAGTAAAAAATTAAACTTTATAATTTTTAATTTCCATATTATATTTTATAAAATAAGAGAATACAGATAAAGAACTGCGAAGATACGTGCATATTAAAGGTAGTAATGTACGAACGATTAATAGCGAATGAAATAAATCCAATGCTCTATACGCAATAGAGATTCAGGGTAAAAGATTATATAAATAATACAGATCTGCATTTTTAAAGTTGCTGTGATGCACTCAGTAAGAGTATTTTCTTATAAGAATTCAGGTTGTCCTAAAAATCTGTGTGCAAAATACGATGATCTTAAATGAAGCTACTCTGCTTTGATTATTGTAAACTATATTAGTAATATATTGCAATTAAAATAACGAGTTGTGTTTTTTACTACCCATATTAAAAAATATCATTGTAATCTCATTAAAGATTTAAGATTATAAATGATTCTATTTTAATAAGCAGGCTGTGAAAATATAATTATATTAAGGACTAAATATTTATTTTCTTGGGAAACAACATATTAAGAATAATAAAACGTATTTATAAAGAAATCACTTTATTACCATATAAATATATATATAATATATATATGTATATATGTATATATATATATATACACATACACATATATATCCACAACTTCTTTCATTATAAAGAAATTATTGAAGAAAACATTTAGCTATATTAATAATTAATATTATCGCTGAAATATTATAAGACATCAATATATTTTGATTTGTATCCATTATATGCAAATAATTTTTTATATTTTACATCACATATCAGTTCCCATTGTTTTTTGGTATACAATTTATTTTTGATCATATCAAATATCACGAGATTGTATTAATTTTCATATTTTATCTATAATATATACGTTATAAAATAACACTTTTTATACTATCAATACAGTTTCACTAGTTTAGACAAAAAACCTTACAAATGTATGCAATTATTGTGTGAATTCATTAATGGCGAGAAAAGGCACTTTTAATAGGACCATTATTTTATCCTTATTTCACATAATCATAAATGAAATAATTTGATAATAAAAACATTTGATATTAATTTTTTAAAAAATAGTTTCGTGTATATGTAATAGGTATTTTTTCTTTTTCTTTTTCTTTTTTCTTTTTTCCGTGAATATAATTGTTCCCAATAAACTACTAGAATTATAAAATTTTTCAATAATTACTAGCAATAAATATAAAAATTTAATGGATAATTAAAAATCTACTCAAAAATATTATTTTTCAGAATAAAGAAAATATCAGATCTTTCGATAATTGCTTTGTGTTTTATATATATATAAAAAGAAAATAAACTTTAAACTTTTAGATTGCTGCGAAAGTAAAACGTATTTTTGTTCATTGTATATGAAAGATAACTCTATAAGTACTTTAATATATACACACACATATATATATATATATATATATATATATATATATATATATATATCCAATTCCATAATATTGCAGATATTCAACATATTGAACCATCCAACCGATGTAGTCTAATCTTTTAATCCCAATAAAAATATTTAAAACGCTGAAGTATGTATTATACGTAATTAGACTGTAAATGTACCTTCAATTATTTTTCATTGATACATATCTTCAATCAGATTGGCATACTTATTACAAACAACATTTCTTTTCAGTTTTAATGTTGGACCTAATTCTCCTGTTGAAATTGAGAAATCATGCGGTAAAATTCGAAATTTTTGTACTTTCTGTGCATTACTGATTGCTTTTGTATTAGCTCTTTTAATAGCTTCTTCTATTTCCTTATGCACCTAAAAACAAATAATCTTCAATTAATATAAAAATATATCAAATTATGAAGATAATAATTTTTTCAAATATATTAGTGAACATTACAAGTGGATCTCTTGAATTCACGATATCGCTTATCGTTTTTGAATTACTTCCTATAGATTTTAACCATGTTAGTGTACTTGGAGTTAACGTATCTAATGGATCACCAGTATCTTCTTTTATTTCAGCCTAAAAAAAAATATATTTTTGAAAATAATAATAATAATAATAATAATAATAATAATAATAATAATAATAGAAATAACTATTATATAAAAAAGTTTTTTAACATATTAATCATTATTCACCTTTAATGTAATTAAAACTGTCAGGTATTTTCTTTTATCCCCAATTAGCAAAGCATTACTAAGAACAGGTAATTCGGACAAGATTAATTCTTCTATGTGGAGAGGTGATATATTTTCTCCACCTGCCGTAATGATCAGTTCTTTTATTCTGCCTAAACAAGAGCAATAATGATGAAAATATAATTAAAATAATACCATAAGATATAATAAAAAGTAGAAATAATAATAATTACCGGTAATGTATAACAAGCCATTAGAATCTAATCTGCCAAGATCACCACTGTGCAACCATCCCTCTTCATTTTTGGCTTCTTTTGTTTTTTCTGGTTCATTCAAATATCCCATAAAAATATGTCGACCATACATACAAATTTCACCTTCACCAGTTTCATTAGGATTATCTAATTTCGTACGAAAACCAGGCAGAACAGAACCAACGCTGCCTAATCTAAATATAAAAAAAAAATGTATTTTTTATGTAGACCATGTAAACCTTTTTTTTTTTTTTTTTTTTTTACCTGTAATTATTCCTTGAAGTTATACTATGTGCTCCACTACATTCGGACATACCAAATGCTTCCATTATAGGAATATCTAAACTCAAAAAGTATTTTTTAATTTCTACGCTTAAAGGTGCTGCTGCAGTGACAAATATTTTACATCTGTTTAAACCTAAAGTTGTTTTTACTTTATCGAAGACAAGCCATTTAGCTATAATGTAACCCCAATGTTTGTAATCTATACCATTCATTCTGTTCATGTTATAAATGAGACCTTGGGATTTTGCCCAACTTGCTATCCAAGTTTTTACACGTCCATTGTTACGTGCTACTAATTGCATTTTCTCATAAATTTTTTCCCATACTCTTGGTACACCTAAGAAAGCAGTAGGCTTTGCTGTTACTAAGGTGTTTATCAAACTTCCTTTAAGAGCATTCTTATCTGCGAAATATACTGTAGCTGCTACAGACATAGTTAGAAATATGTCAACTATCTATAAATCAATATCAAAATTAATCGATTTATTTGGTAATTATTATTTAATTACATAAAAGTTATATCTCACCTGTGCTGCAACATGAGACAGTGGTAAGTAACTGACCCAAACTTCACTTATATCTAAAAAATCAATATATTTCCTAATGACTCTTGAGTCATGTACAAGATTATCATGACTTAACATAACAGCTTTTGGATTACCAACTGTGCCAGACTAAAAAGTACGAATATTCGTTAATAAAATTGGATAGTGTTTTTGTTAATCAAATCTTAAATATATCATCTTACTTACAGTGTATACTAATGTACAACATTCGTTAGCACCAATGGTTTTTAAAACTGCTTCTAATTTATCATCAGATTCTTTTTTACCAATTTCTAATAATTCATCCCACTGAAAATAATATGTATTATAAAAAATGCATAGTAATCCTTGATTGGAATAATTTAATATATATTATATTGTTACATATTCTTACACTTAATACATCTTTCTCCTTAGGTATTCCTTCATATTGAATAATAGCTTTTAAATGGACTAAATTTTTTTTAATTGTTAATATTTTTTCTAATTGCTTAGAATCTTCAACTACTATTATATTTGCTTTACTGTGTTGTGCATTATATTGACACGCTTCTGCAGAATTTGTCGTGTAAATTCCAGCAGCCAATCCTCTGAAACAATTATGCATGTTATGAGACATTTCAATAATATTATACAACAATTCCTATATTCTTACCCAGCATATATAGCAGCGATATCAGTTATGAACCATTGTGGACTATTAAACCCTAGAATACAGACGCTATGATATCTTTCCAAACCTAGTTTTAAAAATGCTTTGGCTACAGTTTTTACTTCAGTCTCATATTGCCTATAAATAATTTTTCAACAATAAATAAAGTACATAAAAAACATGCATATAAAACATTCAAGCTTTTGATTCATAATATCTTTAAAAATACTAACTTATAAGTGTATGTTGTATTTGTACCATCTAATCCTGGTCGTGATACCAAAGCTATTTGATCTGGAAACTTTTTAGCAATTCCCGATAAAAGACCAGGTATAGAAACAGGTAATGTTGCATTAATACCTTCATCCAATTGTATTCTAATTCGACCATTAGCTTCTGTTGTTACATTTACATCTGACGTTAACACTTGGTCCGGGCCTAATTGTAATTAAGAAAAAAGAATTGGCTTATTGTGATTAAATTTTACAAATAATATATATTTACCATCGAGGCCTGTTTTACTAGCTACCGCATATCGAATACAAGATCCATTAAGTACCTATGATATAAAAAAAATTAAAAATTCGTTCGTAATATTACAAATATGTTATTACATACATTCAATATGTTATTAGATGCATTATAAATAATATTGTAAATGATGTAATAGATAAAATTATAATATGAAAAGATAGATATAGATAAAATAAAATGAATAAGCTTTAATAAATATTACCTTTTCATTCTTAGTATAGCCATTGAGAATATTGTTCGATGAAACAGGCTGCACAGCAGTCATATTTTCTGCAATAGAATTAAAAATAAAAATAAGTAATAATCAATCAAATTTATTTATAAAGAATGTCGGCATTTAATCATTAGTATACCACTGTATTCCACTGTTTAATGGTGATGCAACGAATCTCTCAATAATCGTATTTATCCACTTATCTGAGAATAACAGGAAAATAAAAACAAATTATAAAACAAAGAAAAATTATACAAAAAAAAATCATTAATCACAGATTCGTTATCAATCCGATAACTATCTATTAGATAAAATTATATTTAAATATCCTGGGATGTATCTATATTTCTTTTAACTTGTTATGATTTATCGACTTTACCTTCTTTTCAATCTATGTCACGAAGAAGACGTAACAAAAATTACTGTAATAATGTAACGATTTAATGTTTTAATATACTGATTATTCGCGACTAATTTTTCAAGTGGAACAAATAAAAATGTAGTTATTAAAATAATTTAAGAGTGTAGAAAACACGCACGATCATTAAGAATTATACGAAAGACGATGTGTATATATGAGATGATAAGAATAAATTTGTTCTTCTCTATAGATATACGTAACGTATCAGCCGATGTATGGGCAAAGTACACTGATGGAGTATTAGTTTTATTTGTTTAATTTATGACGTATTATATGTGAATCATACAATACAATAATTCAGTTTTTATCAAAATCGTGATCACCGACGAACGGAACAAATGTAATAATGACATGTGGCGCACAAGATAATCCACCTTTTAAATTTCTTATCCCCACCACTTTTAATTTTTTCTTCTCCCACTCTACATCTGACGACACCTTTCTCTATTAATATCTAACAATCGAAAAAAAATGTTTTTTTAATCATATTTAATACGTGAATGATGATAATGATGATGATAAAAAGTTCTCATTAATTATCGTATCTAAAGAATATTAATCTCAAGAGAAACATCTCCAATGCAAAATCAAAATAAATATATATACAGGTATAAATACATACACACATACACTTGTCGATATTTAACTTATATTTGTAAAAAGAACGTCTAATTTATAAAAAGAAAATCTAACAATCGATTGATTAACATAATTATGAATAATTTAAAGAGAATTTATTTTAAACAATAGCTAGGTATTGTAAACCACATTGATTGATCTGTCAGATCAAAAATATATCTAAGTTTACTAATGATTAACCCGTATCGATAAGCAAATTATACAATCTTTCTTGAAAAAAAATTAATCAATATGATCAATTAATCAATATAATCAATGAACAATTAATATTATAATAGATAAAAATTATTTGTTTTTTAACGCAAATATCTCATCGTCGAATGTGAATATTGACATGAATAATTTTCTTGTTTGCTTCAGAAAAATAAAAACCGCAATTAAAAAATAAATAATTATCTCTCTCATTAGAAAATTAAAATGCCATTAATTATAAAATTTAAATAAAATTTTCAAACGTATTTTATACCTTTGCAGAGTAGAATAACCATGATTTTTGTCGTTTACGCCCACGAGTCGCTTGTTAAATTCCACCGAGAACTGTTGAACTTATAGAAATCAATAACAAAACATCAGACCATCTTTGGGCGCTAAATTCAAATATACTTCGTGCATTCTATTCTCTAATGAATTTGAATTGAAAATGTTTTTAGACTAAAAAGAAAAAAACAAAGAAAATAATGAAAGCCAACTACATCAATAAAATTGTATGTTAATAATAACTTATATAATTTGTCATTGTATAGTATGAAATATTTTTTTTCGCATCATTGAAAAACGTTAAAGTATTATGTAAACATTAAAAAGTTGAAACTGAATAATTATTTTGCATTAGATGACAAAAAAAAGAAGGGAAAAAACACAGAAAATGAGGGGCTATTATATAATCCAAAAATAAGTAATAATTTATAACGTTCAAAGTTCATAATGTGCATACATTCGCATGTGTTTTCTTACATTCTTGTAGTAAACAACTTTCTTGCTATAAGTCACTCGATATTCACTCTTATAATATCAACCTGCTTCCTTATTATTTAAATCTATTAAAAATATTTCATTCCATGATTAAAAAAAAAGAAATCCCGTAGTCGATAAGTCACGAAAATATCATTAAGGATGGAGGAAGAGAATCTTTTTTTTACTTCATCTTTTTTTACTTTAACGCTTTAAACATAAGAAATAATACGTAAATCTTTAGAATCAAAAAACTTTTATCGTTACGATTTATGATTGTTGCGCAGTCATAATCACAATCGAATAAATATAACGAGAAATCAATATTCGATTTTAATCAATGGTTTTCCTTTCTCAGAGCTAACGTATTACATAATCCATAATCTCATATTAATGCATGTGTGAAAGCCTTTACAATATTAGTCAAGTAAATCTGTGAGCCAATAATTGCTCATAGTTAATTTCTATAGATAATCCAAGTGAAAAAGAAACAGTAAAACAAAACGATCAAGTTTAGAACTTAATGATAAACAAAATATTTTTCAAAAAGACCGTATACAAAAATCGTATTAAATATATCGAACAATAATAATTGTCGTTTGTTTCAAATTAACATTTACATTTAACATAAATTAATATTTTTATAATAAAATATTGAACGTTCATTTTAAGCAAAACATTTTGAGATGTCATTATATATATATGTATAATTTAATAATAAAAAAGAAAAAGAAAATAATGAAATAATGATAATACGAGTCAAAATTTAACCGTTTTAATGCAAAGATAATAACTATATTTGGTCATTATCGCATATATTCGCTATAATTTATCATGTCATTAATAAATTTATAATTTAATTGATTTATAATTTTGATTAGATTAGTTCCATATAATATTATAAAAAAAAAATTATATTATAAAATGATATTTGTCATATATATATATATATATGACTATAATGATATAGTATCAAATATTACGTTTTATCTGGAATAAAGTATCCTTTTAGCACTAAGAATAGCGTACGTACGTTTTTAATTGCTCAATTTTTACGACATAATCAAATTATGCCTGTTTGAATGAGTATAAAATTAATTCGATGAATTTCTTAAAAGAATAATTCTACTTTCACGATCTATTTTCTTGTTATTCCTATAATTCATTGACAACCACAATGAAAGTTTATGCTATTTATAAATGTATAGAATATATTATTTTATCTATAGATTGGAAAAACATTAAAGAGAAAGTTAAAGTAATTTAACTTACTCGAGTTCAATCGATTTCAATCGAATAAATAATCTATGACACGAAACGTTGATCTCTCCTCTAATTTGTGTCTCTCGTTTAATATTTTTTAATAGATTAATTTAATAAATGTTAAATAATTTTTTTTTTTTTAATCAGACATACATTCGTATGTATGTATTTAAATATAATATACTTTTGTTTGATTTCTTTCTTTCTTTTTTTATAAAAGTAATTTTACCGAACGATACATCGCACATCTTTATTTTTCATTACCATAAATTTAATGATTTTTATTATCATTCAATTTCGTGACATTATAATGCGAAATCTATAAATTTTAATGTACTTTTCATCAAATATATTATGGAATACTGTTAGAAAAATTACTTGACGAGGAAATATTGTTCCATTCGAATGGAAAATTCCACGATAAGATCATAAAAATAAAAAAAATTCGTAGAACGAATGATATTAAATAAAACATCATTTTATTAATATACAATTAGTAAAATATCGTTTTTTCCTTCCCCTTTCCCCTGCTTGATAATTTATTTTTCGTTCAATAAATTTTTTTCATCAAGATATTCTCCAATGTATCTTTTTGTTTTTTGTTTCTCTCCGATATTTGTATAAAACAATCATCTCAATATTCTTTTTTCTCTTTCTTCTTTTTTTGTTTTATATTGTGTTAAAAATACAGCGAATATAAATTTAACGATCTAGACCTAATAGTACGTAATATATATATATATTTATCATTCGTTACGATATTATTAATTATTCATATAAAAGGGTCACTATCGTCGATATAAAAGAAGTTAAAATAAAATTAAAACATTATACGTACATGATTAAAAAATTTACAAGTAAATGACGTTATTTTCCAAGGGATTGATAAATACATTTACATACTTTTTTTTTTAGATATATCTTTTACTTTTTTTTTTGCTTCTTCTTCTCTTTTTCTTTTTAGTAAAAAATATAAATGAATTCATTATCATAAATATAAATTAAACTTGTTAATATGATATATTTTATAAAAATCATAAAAAAAAATAAAAATAAAAATAAAATAAAAAAAGTGAATAAAAGAAAAAAGAAATAATTTTAGGTTAGAATTACTATAAAAATACGAGAACGTCAAGTCAACAAAATGATAAGAAATATTAAAAGAAATATATGTTTGATCTCAAACTAGAGATAAGAAGGTTACGTTTTCATTGACTCGTAATGTAGGCATGCATATATCTATACAAGCATATATTATATACACATGTTGTATGCGTATGCGTATATTTTGCTATGTCATAAAGTTAATTATTTATGAAATATATAAAGAAAATTGTTAACAAGGATTTGCATATAAATATTTTCTTGTCATCAATAAAAAAAAAAGAAATAAAAAAGAAGTAGATCATTTTAAAAATATATTATTAAATACATATGGATTATTTATACGAATGAATTAAAATAAAAGAAATACATCGATTGATAAATTCGTTTCTTAGCAGTATAAAATAAATAAACTTTTACTTCTTAACTTGTAAAAGTACAAAGAACGATCGATAAGAAATTGATCATTTCTATATAAATATCAAACTTATTACATTATACTTATAAATTATTTATGATATTGATATTAGTGTGACTGTTTCATTGAGATTTAATATCATGAAAATGTAAGTAAATCAATATGTATACTAAATGACTAATCACATCTATGTTAATAAATATTTTAATGTTATTAATTAATATAAAATCTATATAGATATGACGAATGAATTCGTGCTTCGAAACAAATATATTCGGTACAAAAGAAAAATAATTTATTATGTAGACTAAACAACTTTATTTTTGTTGTTTTTTTTTTCTTTTTTTTATCTGCATACGTTGAAAAATATACAGATAAAAAAGAAAATTCAATAAACAGAGATTAATTTCAATTAACAAAAAGTACAAATATAAAACTAGAATAACACACGGGAATTTGCACTTACTTTTTTTTTTTTTTTTTTTTTTTTTTTTTTTTTTTTTTTTTTTTTTTTTTTTAAGATTTCGTATATAGATTTTTATTTATAAAAGTTATCGATAACAGATTTTTGAAATCGGTATTTCATTGACATTTCTTTAAATCGACGATCGAAAAAAATCGAAAAAGGAAAAAAAACTAAAAAAAATTTGAAATATTACCGGAAAGAATTTAATCACCTATATAAATATTTATATATGCATATTTGTATATGTATATATATTTATATATGTATATATGTTAAATTGTTTCATATGGAAACAATTAAAAAAGGAGAGAGAGAGAGAGAGAGAGAGAGAGAGAGAGAGAGAGAGAGAGAGAGAACAGGAACAAAAGAAAAGAAAAGAAAAAAAATTAAAATACAGAAGTCATCTAACGATATGATATTTATACACATGTACGTATTAAAACAAATTTAAACGAAATTGATCGTATAAAACTTAACCTAACATCGATCGACAATGTTAAGAGACATTTTAAGAAATTAATAAATGAATAAATCCGTTTAAAAAATTTGTTGAAATAATCGAAATTGTATGTACTTTTTTCAAAGACGATCAAAGCAATAATTTGAATATTCAAATACATTTTATTCGTTGAAGAGGGACCAACCTGTTTTTCCTCTTTAGTTATTCCAAAGATTCCAAAAAATCGTAGAAAATAGTAACAAAAGATTAATTTCTTTTTTTCCCCCCGAAGAAACTCATATGTTTACAGGATCGAAAATATTCTGATAATAATATGCAAAATATAAATCTGACTTTCACACCACAAATGCCACGCACAAATAAATAGTGATATCATAGAGAAGACCACGTGGTTAAAAACCAAATACAATTTGAATATTCAAATATATTGTATTCGTTGAAGACGGACCAACCTGCTTATCCTCTTTAGTTATTCCAAAGATCCCGCAAAATCGCAGAAGTAGTAACAAAAAATTTTTTTTTTTTTTTTCCTCGAGGAAGCTCGTTATATGTTTTATAGAATTAAAACAGATTCTAATAATATTAAACAAAATATAAATCTGATAATCACGTCACAAATGCCACGTACGAATAAATAATGATATTATAGAGAATACCACGTGATTAAGAATCAAATACGTGTACTTCCTAGCATCCAGAATGTTACCAATGACGAACTTCTCTTTGCTTATATCCATTATGTATGTATATATATATATATATATATACATACATGTGTAGGAAATCAATTTCGAGACGTAACTCATTTGATTTAATTCTATGCCATTAAAGATCCGTTTCATTTTCGAATTGTTGAAATTTCTGCAAAAAATTAAATCGTAAATAAATTTTAACCAAGAAGAAATTTTAATAAGAAAATTTTTCAATTACGATATGAAAAAGTATATCAAAATGTTATCAAAAAAATTATTCTTAACGATAAATACATGTCTCTAATCTCTTTTAAAGGTATAAAATATATTATACGTATTATTTTTTATTTATTTCCGCTAAGAGATATTTTCATCTTTCATAATGTTTAAGAAATGTAGATATTGGGACACATAAAAATATTATTTTTAAGTTAATCCGTTTCATCGTTCGTATTCAGAAAACGTTCACAGAAAAATCATTGGCGCATGTGCAAACGTGAATTGCAATAATCAAAGAGAAATATTCTTGTTGCATATCTTTTTTGATCTAACATATTTTGATATTTTTCATTCAATTATATATATTTTATGATATATCAGAGTGATATATCAAAGTCGAAATAAAAATGCCAGGTACGCCAATAGAACCAAATGGAGATGCATTGCAGAAATTACAAACCGAGCGTCCCTCGAATGGAAATTATCAACAAGTAGTAAGAGAAATTACGCAAACGGATCATCTCAACAAAAGATTGTTAGTGTCTTTGTTAAAAAGAATGAATAAATCTAACGGAGAGTTCGATAGTTTTATGGAAAAAGAAACATCTACTTCTGAAGATAACGATGATAGCGATTTTTAGGTTAAGATTTTTCAAAAGACAGACATAGCTAATCCAGTTCTCTGAATAGTTTTGATGTTCACAAACATATAACACAATATTACGTGTATTTAACTACTTTATTCCATTATCTCTATATACTTTTTACTCATAAAGATTTGTCAATATGACTGCATTGTCGAATTTTTCTGACCACGAGGATGAAATATTGGCAGAGTATGAAAAAGAAGATGCGAACGAAGATGGTGAAAATTTAAACGATATTGATGAAGAAGAACAAAAAGAGAATGTCCCAAAAAATCCTTCGAAGTCAGAGAAGCATGTCACACGTAATCCTATGCCTAAACTTAATACAGAACGTTTGAAGGGTCCCAAAGGTATACATACCATTGAGAAACATTTTGAAGGATTTAAATTTCATGGGAAAGGATATGAAAAAAAAGATTTGGACCGTGTTATGAAAAGATTAGAACATTGGGCGCATAGATTGTTCCCAAAGTTGGATTTTGATGACTTTTTAGAAAAAACAGAGAAGCTTGGTTCTAAAAAAGACCTGTCAGTATTTGTAACAAAATATAGAAATGATATGATATCATTTGATGATGGTGAAATTTCACAGAATAATGTAAGTGATGATGAACCAATAGAAAGTAATTCTACTGTCGATGCATTTGATTTACTGATTGCCGAACAAATTGAAAAACAAAAGGAAGCGTTGGTACAACCCAATCTTAACAAAAATGATATATCTACAAATGATCGTGCTAATATGTTATTTGTAAATGCATTTGAACAATGTTCTACTCAAACTGATAAAGTCATAGAAACAACCAGCTCGCAAACTAATACTTCAGAATTAAGTGATGAAATAAAGGAAAGAATTGAAAGAAATAGACAGATGGCTATTGAACGAAGACTCGCTAGATTAAAAGCTATGAAAGAAAACGAGAAGAAAAAGGAAATTGGAGAGGATATTGAAATGGAAATATCAAAATGAAGAAATTCAAACAATCCATAATATTATAAACTTTGAGATTGATAAAACTATAGATTCATATACTATCGTTAAAAATATAAAAAAATTGAAAAAACTTGTATTACAAAATATATATATATATGTTTTATACGAATAATTAATTAACATTTATGATATCCCTTAAGAATTTATTCGTTAACTTTATTACATAAAAGAAACTAATATCATATATTCATGTTATCACTTATCTAATGCTAACATAAAAAAAGATTTCATTTGTGTTCATTATAAAAAAGTATAATTATGAAATAAATTGCTTTATTTCATAGCTATGTTCTACGTTTTTGTGTACTGATATATAATACATTATTACCACGTATAAAAGCATCACCATATTTATCTTTTAATTGTCCATTAACATATTCCTCTGTTTGTTCTAATGCTATATTCATATAGCCATCGAGACAAGCTAATACACCTATGAACATTTACAATGATTAGTACATTAAAATTTTGGTTATAAAATTTCGAAATATAATAATTAAATAAAAAAAACATATATACCTCTGTAATCAACGCCACTATTTAATTTAACAACTACAGGTCTGCCATGAATTTGTTGAATAAATTGCGATAAAGCTTCTTTGCGACTCATCTGCAATTAATATTGATAAATTATTATACTGTGGAGGAATCAAAATTATTTTATCTTTTCATTTATTCTCTAGCTTATATATTTAAAAAATATGTACTCACGACTATTCTAATATAGCATTAAACTTTTTATTTAATTTTTATGAAGTAAATATAATGTTCGAACATTAAAAGATTTAGATTGACCACATAGACTTTCCGTAAGAATAACCGTAAACGTATCGTAGGAATCCATGCACATAATATTCCGTAACGTAGCGTTGCTATGGCAACGTTACTACACCCGTTTGACTTCGTTTATTGTTATATAAGTTATAGAAGTGAATTATCTTAAATATTTAAAAAATACTTTGTAAATTTTTAAAGTAAATTTGTCAATTGTTATGGAATAAATAAATTTTGCATTATATTATCTTTGGATGAGTACAAATTTATGCATTCAATATTTTGTCAGTGCTTCGTTTTTCGCGCCGAATGTATGGCATCAATAACCTTGCAATCTGATTGGCTGTACGTAAGAACTGTAGCAGTAAAATTCCAACATGTTGAATTTTTCGACCGTTACCGTTACAGTCAGTGTTACAGCGGCCAATCAAGTAACGCGATTAGTCGTAACCTTTCTGTGTATATGGCTACCATAAATAATAAAAATATAGAGATATAAACTCAATATTTAAACGAATATAATCGATCGTAAAGTATTTAATTCAAACAACGATAGAGGAGCGTGTATCAAAAACATTGAAAAAGTGAATTGCATAAAATACAATGCATATAAAGAGTTGTCACTGACAAACAGATTTTAATGATCTGTTTAAATGTGATCTAATTTTCAACAAATTGTTTTGTCGAAAATCAAATCTAATTATTCGAAATTTTTGATTGTTTATAATTAGTACATTACATATTTCTACTTAATAAATATTACATTAAAATTAGACTTAGAAAAGACATAAAAAGAAAAAAGAAGAACATAATAACAATTCGTGGAAAAACCATAAAACGTAATTTCCGTCGATTATTTAGGAATACGTCATACCGTTCTATAGTTCTGAAGTAAGCACTATTTAATTTATTGTCTGCTTTCTTTGATCCTTTCAGTATATCTTCTAAGCTCCTTTGGAAAGGTCAATTTAATAGTGATTTATAATTGCTCATTTGTGATAATTATTTTCTCTTTATAATATAATTTGTGAATATTAGAAAAAATAAAAAAGAATTTTAATCCAATGTTTTAATTAAACATTGAATTTAAATGTTGAAAAGATTAATCATTTATTAATCAATATTATAGTTAACTATTGTTAACACAGAAAAAAGAATGAGTTTGCTTCCTTTTAATGATATTTTATAATAGTTTATTACAATCATAGTTGAAGTATAATTATACGTATTATAATAATATTGATAATTGTGCCGATTTATCAATATTTCTTATATTCACTTAATATGTTATATTGGTTGCCAAAAAAACGCTTAATAAAAAGGTAACAATTTCTTTTGTTGTGCCTGCATGATAACAAAGACTTAAAGAATTAATAGGATTAAGAGATATAAATATTTTTTTGTATATATTTACCATTAATATATTAACTTATAAGTATACGAACGGATTCAACCATTATTCAACAAAGACAGGCTTCTAATGCAAAAGTAAGTTTACATACTTATAAATAACAGAAAAAAAAAAAAGAAAAAAAAATACAGTACTCTTCATTATTATTATAATTAATTATATTAATATCTTTAAATTTGCATTAATGCAAATTGCACGTGATTATACAATGTTTTATTACACAAAGTTTTTCGGATAAAGTTATTTAAAGAAGATTATAAAATTATAAAATAGAATGATTATGTAATTACTTTTACTATTTATACATATATTTATGACTCATTTCATTTGGATAAATTATCTCTAGATTTTTTTTATAAATAATGATATGCATCTATCAAATACATGCATATATACTTGAAACATCAATTATAGAATATTAAGAACATAAAATTCCAAATAACTTCCTGTAATAAATTTTGCTAACTGAAAGTATTTTACATCATAAAAGGACTTGTGACAGGAATCCTTAAGCTTTGGTAGCTACTAACAAACATGCGATCAAGTTACCTACTCTTAGCAGCAGTGATACCATTCGTCATCCTTGATATTTGGTACACAGGAATGTAAGTTACTTTGTTGAATCAATCAAACTTCTGTGGTTAATTATTGGTATATCTAATTATATACTTTCTCTTATTTAACATCATAAGCAAATTAAATGACCAAATAATCCAAATAACATTAATTTAATGCTTTCCCAACATATTAATTACACTTGGAGTATAGCATATAAGTATATTCTATAAATAGATGTTACTATCGCTTTTTTAACTATTCTTCTTTTTATTGTGAGATATAATATATAAATTGTAATTTTAATACTATCTATATATATTTCAGATGTTTATTGTGGATCATGAAAGTATCAATTCTAACTTATCTTATTTTATTTGGAATTTTACCTATTATATTTCATTATTCTTATACAGTACAAAAAAAAATCCTTTTTTTAAATTTTGGTAAATATTCACCTTTTGTGCATTAGTACCAACATATGTAACAACAAATCTACTAATTCTTCAAACAAAATAATAAATTTTATTTTTTTAGTATATTGGCCACTTAACACTGATTTTTCGAAACCAGAGATTCTTGGCTTGAAAGGAGTTAGAAATTTTTACTTGCATACCAATGAACACGTAAAATTAGGAGTATGGTAAATAATACGAGAAATATAACTATAAAATTTAATTGGTAT
Source organism: Vespa velutina (assembly GCF_912470025.1). Classification (NCBI taxonomy): domain Eukaryota; kingdom Metazoa; phylum Arthropoda; class Insecta; order Hymenoptera; family Vespidae; genus Vespa; species Vespa velutina. The sequence continues at coordinate 9,040,047 of NC_062190.1, read as the reverse complement.
TATACATATATATATATATATATATATATATATATATATATATATATTTTTTACATTATTGTCTATCTGTTTTCAGGCATATATTACCGCAATCTTTAATAAATGATTCATTTGTTCCAACGAATGAAGCTTTTGAAACTTCTTTACATAACAGTAGTAAACCAGTTTTTGTATATATGCATGGAAATAGTGGAAATAGAGCAAGTAGCCACAGATTAGAACTTTATAAACTTTTCCAAAATTTGGATTATCATATTGTGTGCTTTGATTATAGAAGTATGTATAAAGATCATTCACATTCATTCTCTAATTTGTTTGACAGAGTATAATTTTAAATATGATATTTAGGTTATGGAGATAGCGACAAAGCAGACCTCTCAGAAACAGGTATTGTCAATGATAGTAAATATATTATTGAATGGGTAATGGGTAAAGTTAATGGCACTGCACCTGTTTTTGTTTGGGGACATTCTTTGGGTACTGGGTAAGAGTTCAAATATCGTTCGATGTATTTATAGATACATATTAAATATAATAAGATATGAGTGAGAGTGTAGAAAAAGGCACATATTGTAGAAGTCACTTATTTAATTATTATAATAAACAACGAAAATTGTTTTTGTTTTTCTGTAAATTTTATGAAATCTTGATATATATCTTTCTTCTAGACAATCATTCATATGTGTTTAATATTCTTGTATACAATATTACATATATATTTTTGTATTTAATATTATATACATATATATATATATATATATATATATATATATATATATATATATATATATATATATAATATTACAAAATGTAATTTTAATACGAATTCTTTGAGGATAGAGTGTCCACGCATGCATTAGCATTATTAGGTGCTAAAGGTATAATACCTACGGGTTTGATACTCGAATCACCTTTCAATAATATTATTGATGAAATAAGCGAGCATCCATTTGCACAGGTTTTTTATTTTTATATTTTTAAAAATGTGCTCCTCTTTCTTAATTTCTGATGTCTTATTCGTTTTAATACAGATATTTAAACACTTACCATGGTTCAATTGGCTAATTGTAGAACCTTTCTATCATAATGGTTTACGATTTGAATCTGACAAACACATTAAAAATGTTACTTGTCCTGTTATGATATTACATGCTGAAGATGATAACATTATACCATTATATTTGGGTGAAAAAGTATGTTTAAATATTATACCTGAAATGATATGTCTATTAGAAGTATTTAAAAAATAAACAATATATCTTTTTATGATATATATTTTAGTTGTATCAAGCAGGATTGAATTATCATAAAAATGAAACAAATTTAATTGAAATGGTTAGAATAGATGCATTATATGAACTTGGACATAAATATATTTGTCGATATAAAATACTACCGAATATAATTGAGTAAGTAAATGAAATAAATGATACTTGAGTTATTCTTAAAATTATATTTAAATGTATAAAATATATTAACTTTTGATATTTTTTGCGTCTTTGTTTTTAGGTCGTTTGTAACAAAATTACAAAAAACACAAGACTGAAGAAAATACTTAAACTATCTACAGTATTACTATGCAACTTTGTTTCCAATAGAGTTTTGATTGTATTTTGTACATTTAAAAGAGTACAAGAATGAGTATTATACAATTAATAAACTTAAAACAAAAAAATTGATGAAATTATCCTCTAAGATTTTCAATTACAAAATACTAATTAATCATAAAAGTATAAATATAATTACGAAAATAAAAAATTGATTATATTGGTGATAATTTTATTATAAAATATTGAAACGTGCAATTTTCAAGTAATACATTTATTTTTATATATATTGCAATGAAAATGACTTTCTTGTATTAATGTGGGTTTATTGTACAGTCTCTCAGATTATTAAAAAAACAAATGCATCATTAAATCACAAATAGGATTAATAATGTAGTTAGGTAATTAATTAGGATAAATTGCTTTATGTATTATTTTTATTTTATTTATTGAGTTATAAGAATTTGTTTTGAAAAAATATAAGCATGAACTAAGTGTATTTGATTCTTATGATATATACTTGTGATAAACATTGTCATGTATTTATAATTGTAATATTGTAATACATAAATGTAAAAATTGATATTAAAATATAAAGTATTAATACAAAATTTATTTCAGTAGCAGTTTTTTTGAATCTGTTCAAATTTCATTTTAAAAATAAAAAATGTTTAATATGTAATTAATAACAGGTTGTAAAATTTAATTATTATTATCAATTAAATATATTTTTATCGAAATTTTTCAATTTAAAAAAAAAGATAATAGAAAATAATTAGATTATTATTCTTATATACTTCCATTTTGTTTTATACTCCGTTATTGAAATCACAAACTGTAGATGGAAGTACAATCGAGAATGAAGTTAGTAAACTTCGTCAATTCTATATGAATCTACCTAGAAACTTTTTCAATGACAGTTATACAGCAAAATAAGTAAAAATGGCGGTCACCATGGATTCTGTAAGAGAAAAAGTTCTTCAAAATTATCGAAAAAAACTTCTGGAACACAAAGAAGTAGAATCACGATTAAAAGAAAGTAAGATATATATATTTTTATTTTTTTTTTTAGATAATTTGTCCTTTCCAAAAACGTATGTATTACCTAACCTCATTTTCCTATAATAGTTCTTTGTTTCATGTTTGATTTATTATTAATTGTTATTTATATTTTATTATTTCCTCTATAATTAAATACATATAAATATAAAATTATACTTTTCGTATATGTGTAATATATATATATATATGTATGTTTAAATATTTTTTTATATTTATAGTGAGGGAACACTTAAAAGATTTGACCAAACAATATGACAAGTCCGAAAATGACTTGAAAGCTCTTCAAAGTGTTGGTCAGGTAAATAAATCATGTTGTTTAATAAATACAGTTTTAAATATTTCTTTGTGTAAAAAATTATCAATATGTGCACACATATATTTTCTTTCCATAGATTGTTGGTGAGGTTCTTAAACAACTTACAGAAGAGAAATGTAAGTGAAATGCTTTAACAAATATAAAACCATATTATATAACAAAAAAGAAAAAAAGATCTAGAAACATTTTGTTTTATTTTAAGAAAGAATTTAAAAAAATATGTAATGTTATTTCAGTTATAGTAAAAGCAACAAATGGTCCTCGCTATGTTGTTGGTTGCAGACGTCAACTTGATAAGAATAAATTAAAGTCTGGAACCAGAGTTGCTCTTGATATGACAACTTTAACTATAATGCGTTATTTACCACGTGAGGTAAAAATAATTTAATATGCAATAATTAAATGTATGTTATACTTTAGTTGTCTATACTTGTTATAAACTGTATTTTATCTCGTTTAGGTTGATCCATTGGTTTACAATATGTCTCATGAAGATCCTGGTGATGTTACATATTCTGCTATTGGTGGTTTAAGCGAACAAATACGTGAATTACGAGAAGTTATAGAATTACCTTTATTAAATCCTGAACTATTTCAAAGAGTTGGTATTACTCCACCTAAGGGATGTTTATTATATGGTCCACCTGGTACTGGCAAAACACTACTGGCAAGGGCAGTTGCTAGTCAATTAGATGCAAATTTCTTGAAAGTTGTATCAAGTGCTATTGTAGACAAATATATTGGAGAATCAGCACGATTGATCAGAGAAATGTTTAATTATGCTCGTGATCATCAACCGTGTATTATATTCATGGATGAAATTGATGCTATAGGTAAAATTTTTTATATAGAAACGGCATTCTGATAAAGTTAATAGTATAAAAAAAAAAATATATATACACATAAAAGAAATATTACTTAATATTATTATTATTTGATTTTACATAGGCGGGCGAAGATTTTCTGAGGGAACTAGTGCAGATAGAGAAATTCAAAGAACTCTAATGGAATTATTAAATCAAATGGACGGCTTTGATTCTTTAGGTCAAGTTAAAATGATAATGGCAACAAATAGACCTGATACTTTGGACCCTGCTCTGTTAAGACCCGGTCGTTTGGACAGAAAGATTGAAATACCGTTACCTAACGAACAAGCACGACTTGAAATTTTGAAAATTCATGCAGGTCCAATTGCTAAGCATGGTGACATTGGTAAATATATTAATATGTAATGTATAATATATATAATCTTTATGATTTAACAATAATTGGCTAATATTTAATACAGATTATGAGGCAGTAGTCAAATTATCAGATGGATTTAATGGAGCAGATTTAAGAAATGTTTGCACAGAAGCTGGATTATTTGCAATAAGATTGGAGAGAGAATATGTTGTCCAAGAAGATTTTATGAAAGCTGTAAGGAAAGTTTCAGATAATAAGAAACTTGAATCAAAGTTAGATTACAAACCAGTATAAGAAAGCAACATAGCTATTGTGATTTAGTGAATGATACAAATAAATCAATAAAATAGCCTTATTTTATCTTAACAATACATACATTTTCATGTGAATTTGCATATTAATAATATATTAATCATGCTTAACTCGTCATCAATATATTTTGTCTGATATCATAAATTCATGTAAACTTGTCATGCTTTTATTATTCAAATAATGAGATGAATTTACATTTATAATACATGATGTTGTATGCTTATTTTTCTTTTCTTTTCTTTCTTTTTTCGTTTTTTGGAATTTTATTTTGTTAACTGAAAATACTTATTCCAAAGTATTAGATAGACGTGATTTTTTTCTTTCTAAATACTGTTGTACATTATCATATTTTCTTTTGTACAAAATAGGGAATAAATTTTGCGTAAGTGTATTATTATTCAATGACATCCAAACTTCATTCAATTCTTTTAATATATTATTTGTAATTGAGTCCAATACAAAATGATTATTCTTCAAAATATATATATTCACTCCTGAATTGGTTAAAACCCACATTCGATGATTTTTTAAAAAACAATCTAAAGGTTCATCTTCCATTATTATAGTTTCAATCCAAGTAGCTGTTAATTGTGATTCCACTGTTTCATCAATGATATATATCAGTAATATATTACTACTATAAAAACTTATAACAAGTAAAGACGATAATTTATCAAGTGCCATAGCTTTTAAATGTTTCACAGGTAAGACATTTACGTATTCTTCATAATGATTGGTTTTAAGAATTTGATTAAATTTGTCAATATTATATTTAGCAATTTTTTCACTAAAATTAATGGTTAATAATTCTCTACCATATTCATAATTCCATAACATGAAAGTTCCATCTCCTCCCGAGGATATTAGAATTTTTTTTTTATGAGGTAGTTCACAAATATTCGTTACAAATTTACTATGTCCAAGACAATAAGATACAATATTATATGAATGTGGAAACATTGATACACGAATCTTTTCATCTCTATCAGTTGTTAAAATATACTTTCCATCTTCCGTGACAAGTATATCCAGCAGCATTGATAAATGTCCCAAGAGTAATGTTCCATTTTCTATAGGATTTGCGGTAGAAAATAGATAAGCATCTCCAGCCTTATCGGCAACAATTATATCATTGTTTGGAGAAAATATTACTTTGCTTGCTGCTCTAGATAATATTCTGTTTGATATAAGCCTTTTACTTTTTCTTTCATATAAACACAATTGTTTACGATTTGTACATACCAAAAAATATTTGCCATCGTTAGAAAATGTTGTACTTATTATCATGTGATATGATTCTATATCTACATTGTTATGTATATTAACTACCTTATTACATTCCAACTGAGGTAGTGCTATGGTATTTATTAAGTTATTATCGATGTTGTATATTATGAGATGGTCATTGTTGCATACAACAATATCTGAATCATATATGCAGAAACTCATATTCTTTTTAGATTTCAAATAAAATTTTTTTGAACAACAGCCATATAATGGTATTTATTCACTGCGATATATTTCACAGATCAAATGTTCACAACTTTAATTACTAATTTATTAGTAATACATGTGATTCACTGCTATCATACTTCAATATACGTTTATCGATTTTAGTATAAGGTTATCGATTAGAAGAGATCACTTTTTTTATAATAAATAAATTATGAGTTCCACTTGCTTATTTTATTCTAAGCATGATGTTTTAAAATTTATAAAGTGCGATAATTAAAATTCTAACCAATACTTTGACGATGATATTAGTCAAACTATGACGTTCAGTATAAAAGTTTGTCTAGAGACATTTATTTTTACATTTTAGAGACTTTTTTCTTATACTGTTACAAGTATCATCTTTTCGCGGGAAGCTGAAAAATCTTCTATCATACTCGAACTTAATGTGCGTGAATCTAATTGCACGATACGGTTAATTTTGAGACGTGTATATTTTCAATTATTTAATTTTTTTATTAATTCTACTTTTTTTTTCTTTTTTTTTTTTTTTTCGAAAATATTAAACGTACTATTTTTATATTAATAATGGCTGTACAACCAAATCAACAATTTAGTATGGGTAAATAACCTTTGTTCTTAAGTTGTTCTCTCTTTTGTTATAATAATATATAATTAAATATTTCAGATCCACCTTCTCAAATCAGTTTTGTTAGGTATTTCAAGAATCTTCCAGAAGTAAGTAAACGTTTATATGTAATATTAATATTTATTTTGTTTTAAAAGTTTATGATACCATTGTGGAATGATAACGTATTTACTTATAATTATAAAATTACAAAAAATCAATCTGCATCATAATTTTATATTTATCTTAATACATTATGCTTTATCATTTTATAATACTAAATTATATGATTAATTTGTGAAAATGCTTTAGATTATAATATCATAAATTGAATATTGATATTATTTGAGCTTATATACAAATTGAATATATTATCTGTGGTAAATAAAACATATATATTATAATTCTTTATAGGATATAGATTAAAAATGAATTAAATTAAAAAATTATATTTAACCAAATAGATCTTTAGCTTTTTCTTTTGCTTTATCAAAACTAGTTGTAAATTTATGACCGAGTCTTGTCCAGAATGTTGGTGGTGCTTCGGTATCAACTTTTTCTGTTATTTCTGGTGTTTCTGGTATTTCTGGTATTACTGTAGTCGTAGTAGACAGAGGAATTACTTCTCTTGGTTTCTCTCTAATATCCCATGAATCTACACCATCTGAATAAGGAGGTAACGTAGCACTAGGATTTTGTGTTACATGATTAAAAATATCATCACTATGATTAGCATCATATGGGCCACCACCATATGCTACTAAAATACGTGGTTCTATTTTACCACCTGGATTATTGTTTTGAGAAGGGACATTCTCTTGATTATTGTTTTGATTTTCTTTCTTATACATTTCTTCTCGATTAGGATCTTGATTTAATTGAGATTGAGATTCTCCATAATTATTTTGATATTCACTTTGTGTTGATTGCCTATAAATATGTCTAAATCTATGTCCGCCTTTAGTGAACCCAATTCTTTTGTGGAAATTTTGTTGTTGATGTTGCTGACTTCCATCTTTATCGACTGTTTGAATATTTGGCTGATTTGAGACTTCTTGCTGATTTGAAGATTGAAGATTTCCAGAGTTAAACTCATTATTTCTTTCAATTTCTTGATTAGATTTTGAATCATCTGATACTTGATATGAAATAGTTGTATCAGCAACATCACTTGAATGATGAATATGTACATTTGATTCTTTATTGTTATCAGTTATGAATTGATTAGAAGTTGTATATCTTGGCTTCCATCTCGGTTTTGGTGCTGGTGTCAGTAAATGTAAAGGTTTATTTTCATTCAGATCTGATTGTTCTCCAGTTCCAGATACACTTGGATGGAAATATTGTTCACCTGTAAATTGCTGATTATGGCTGGTAGAATATCTTTGGTTCTGTAACTGTTGTCCAAATTCTAAATTTCCAAAAGTTTGTTGTATCAAATCATCATATCCACTTGTTTGAGTTGGATTATTACTCCAATCAGTAAAATCTTCAAAACGCTTATTATGACTACTTGGTTTTTGATGTTGCTGACCAAATTCTAAATGTCCCGAGGTCTGTTGTGTTAAATCATCTGTATGTTGATTATCTCTATTGCGATTTCTATGATTCTGTACCTGTTGTGTCTGTTGCCCAAATTCTAAATGTCCCGAAGTTTCTTGCGTAAAATCATCAAATCCACCTGTTTGTTGAGTTAAATCTTCATATTTTTGACTTAAACTATTCGGATTTCTGTGATTTTGTGTCTGCTGTCCAAATTCCAAATGTCCCGAAGTCTGTTGTGTTAAATCATCAAATCCACCTGTTTGTTGAGTAAGATCATCACTCTGTTGAGTTAAATCTTCAATATGTTGATTATGTCTACTGTGGTTTCTGCGATTCTGTGTCTGTTGTGTCTGTTGCCCAAATTCTAAGTGTCCCGAAGTTTGTTGTGTTAAATCATCAAATCCACCTGTTTGTTGAGTTAGATCATCACTCTGTTGAGTTAAATCTTCAATATGTTGATTATATCTACTGCGATTTCTGCGATTCTGTGTCTGTTGTGTCTGTTGCCCAAATTCTAAGTGTCCCGAAGTTTGTTGTGTTAAATCGTCAAATCCACCTGTTTGTTGAGTTAGATCATCGCTTTGTTGAGTTAAATCTTCATATTTTTGATTTGAATTACTGGGGTATCTTTGATTCTGTGTCTGTTGTCCAAATTCTAAATGTCCTGATGTTTGTTGCGTTAAATCATCAAATCCACCTGTTTGTTGAGTTAAATCTTCATGCTTTTGACTTAAACTACTTGGATTTCTGTGATTCTGTGTCTGCTGTCCAAATTCCAAATGTCCCGAAGTCTGTTGTGTTAAATCATCAAATCCACCTGTTTGTTGAGTTAGATCATCACTCTGTTGAGTTAAATCTTCAACACGTTGATTATGTCTACTGCGATTTCTATGATTCTGTACCTGTTGTGTCTGTTGGCCGAATTCTAAATGTCCTGAAGTTTGTTGCGTTAAATCATCAAATCCACCTGTTTGTTGAGTTAGATCGTCATTCTGTTGAGTTAAATCTTCAATATGTTGATTATGTCTACTGCGATTTCTATGATTCTGTACCTGTTGTGTTTGTTGGCCGAATTCTAAATGTCCCGAAGTTTGTTGTGTTAAATCGTCAAATCCACCTGTTTGTTGAGTTAAATCTTCATATTTTTGACTTAAACTATTCGGATTTCTGTGATTTTGTGTCTGCTGTCCAAATTCTAAATGTCCTGAAGTCTGTTGTGTTAAATCATCAAATCCACCTGTTTGTTGAGTAAGATCATCACTCTGTTGAGTTAAATCTTCAACACGTTGATTATGTCTACTGCGATTTCTGCGATTCTGTGTCTGTTGTGTCTGTTGGCCGAATTCTAAATGTCCTGAAGTTTGTTGCGTTAAATCATCAAATCCACCTGTTTGTTGAGTTAGATCGTCACTCTGTTGAGTTAAATCTTCAATATGTTGATTATGTCTACTGCGATTTCTATGATTCTGTACCTGTTGTGTTTGTTGGCCGAATTCTAAATGTCCCGAAGTTTGTTGTGTTAAATCGTCAAATCCACCTGTTTGTTGAGTTAAATCTTCATATTTTTGACTTAAACTATTCGGATTTCTGTGATTCTGTGTCTGCTGTCCAAATTCTAAATGTCCTGAAGTCTGTTGTGTTAAATCATCAAATCCACCTGTTTGTTGAGTAAGATCATCACTCTGTTGAGTTAAATCTTCAATATGTTGATTATGTCTACTGCGATTTCTATGATTCTGTACCTGTTGTGTTTGTTGGCCGAATTCTAAATGTCCTGAAGTTTGTTGTGTTAAATCATCAAATCCACCTGTTTGTTGAGTTAGATCGTCACTCTGTTGAGTTAGATCTTCATATTTTTGATTTGAACTACTGGGATATCTGTGATTCTGTGTTTGTTGTCCAAATTCCAAATGTCCCGAAGTCTGTTGTGTTAAATCATCAAATCCACCTGTTTGTTGAGTTAAATCTTCATTTTGTTGAGTCAAATCTTCATATTTTTGATTATTAGGATATCTATGATTCTGTGTTTGTTGTCCAAATTCCAAATGTCCCGAAGTCTGTTGTGTTAAATCATCAAATCCACCTGTTTGTTGAGTTAAATCTTCGTTTTGTTGAGTCAAATCTTCATATTTTTGACTACTAGGATATCTATGATTCTGTGTCTGTTGTCCAAATTCTAAATGTCCCGAAGTCTGTTGTGTTAAGTCATCAAATCCACTTGTTTGTTGTGTCAAGTCTTCACTCTGTTGAGTTAAATCTTGATTTTGTTGTTGTAACAATTGAAGTTCATTATCACTATATGCCAGTTTTTCTGGTTGATAATGTTTAGGATTTTTGGGAAATCTGCCATATTGCTGTTGTTGCTGACTGTCACTATGTCGATGATAGTCTGCATTACGTTTATATTTTCTGTTATATCTATGTTGACTTTGCTCCATTTCATGAGTACAATCTTCATATTGCATTCCTGGATCAATCCCATGTGTGCCAGTAACTACCTGTTGTGAATGTGCTGTATAGCCTGGATTGTAATTATTACCTACTGTACGAACAACTTCCATGTTGTATGCCCTACTTCTGTGATGTGAAGAATAATGATTTCTGTCATATGGATTAGTATTAACAATTTCACTTCTTTGTCCCATAGCATCCCAACCTTGTTGATGTTGTATTCTTTGGTCTCTTGTATATGGATAATTATCAATGTTTTCATTCAATCTACCATGTTGTACATTATCTACAGATTGATAATTTTGTCTCATTTGTGATTGGCGTGTATCAAAATGTTCTCTTTGATAATTACTATTTTCACTAATTTGAGGTTGAATATGACTGGGTAAAACATTTGTATGAGATTGAGAAATATATGTTTCTTCTCTTTGGTGTTGAATATTTGGTATATTTCTATTATATACATTGTCTTGATTTCTGTATAATGCATCCTCAGCAGTAAGAGTTTGTCTATTTGGCAATTGATTTTGAGGTACATTATATATTATTCCAATAGTAGGCATATACTCATTTTGATCTCTATGTCTATAATCAGCACTTTCAGCAACTTGTAGATCATTATTTTTATAACTAGGTGTTACATTGTCTTGAATTAAATTCATGGTACCTGTATGCAAAGTGTTACTTGATGCCATATGTTTGGAATGAGATGATCGATGAATTTCTGTTTCCAGATTTTTGAATTCCTGATTTACTTTTTGTATTGTATTTTGCAAATCATGTATATTTGAAGCAATCTCATGTTTAGGATTGGTGCTTGTACTATATTGAGAAGTATAATTTTGTTGGTAATAACGAGTTGTTTTTGGACCAGTAACATATTGTCCCTCCTCTTCAAAAACACGTCCATGTCCTCCATCAGTTCTATATGTATTAACTTGAGACCAATTGCCAGGTCTTATTTCAATATGTCGATTTTGACCTTGTAACAATTCTGAATCACCACCAGACATTCCATGTTGACTCACTTGTAAATTATCACTTAATTCTCCAAAAATCTCATGTCTTTCATTATGACTTTCTCTTCCTCTGTACGATTGTTCTAACTTATCATTATGTAATGTATTATAATTATGTTCTTGTTTATATGATTCTGAATTTCTTGATTGCTCATATATTCTTTGACTGTCAGTATTATGCATAGAATTGTATCTATTTTGATTGATTAATCTTTCTGACTGTATTAAATCTGGATTATTTACATGAGTATTAGAATATGAAGAAGTATAATTCTTTTTAAAATATCTTACACGCTTTGAACCTTCAACATATTGTCCTTGCTCTTCGTAAACTTTACCATGACCACCATCTGTTTTATACTCATTTTGTTCTGTCCAGTTACCAGGTCTATTGTAATCAAGATTTAAATGATTTATGTTTCTTATATTTGAATCTGTTACCAAATCTGCATGATCATTAAGATTACTAGATACTTGATGAGTTCTATAAGAATTGACTTTTCGATAAGTAGTAGTACAGCTTTCTATGCAACCATTGGGTGCACATAATGATTGTGTAAATAAAATGGATAAGATAATTATCCTTTTCATTGCCATATTTAGACTGGTCTGTGAAATAAAAAAAGAGGATTTCTGTTAAAATTTATAGTAAATTGTATGTAATAATCAAATATATATAAAACATATTTAAATAACAGTAAATAAGTTATGAATTTTTTATGATTTTTATATTTATCATTAATTACAAAATATTTATTATAATCTTTGAAATTATTCATTAATTAAATTTTTATATTCTATTATATTCGTAATATAACAAAATTTATTATTAAAAAATATTGCTTTATTACCTTGGAATAAATGACCAAGACACACTTTTAATTCACTTGCTAATCTAAAGATGTTCTCACTAACATTGAAGAATAACATATGACAGAAGCAGATTGCAGCAATAGCATTTATGTCAGTTTCCCCTTCTTCGTATCAGAATTCTGGGTTTTTCTTATTTCTTCTCTTTTCTTCATATACTTACTTATCACTGAGACTTCGTGGTAAAAGTATATCAAATTCTGCAATATAATATAAATGTACATTTCTCATTTATTGTCATTTATGTTATTTTATTTTTATTTATTTATTTATTTATTTATTCTTTTTTTTTTTATATGCATATATAATATATCTTCTCATATAAATAATTCTCTGTTTATAACCATATAAATAAATCTCTCTAGTTTTTCTTATAGAATTATATAAATGTACATGTCTTTGGTTTATAACATAAATAAGAATGATTTATTTTATTTATGTAAGAATGAAAGCAGGATGAAAAGTAATACTGGCTTCCAGGTAATAGCATTTCCATATTTAGTGTGATGTGTCACAGATTAAGTCATCCTTTGTCTATAAGATCTTCACTGTATTATTACTTTCATTCACAAGATTAGCAAATATAATTTCAAGGTTACTCTTATGTACTAAAGAAATACTCATTATGTAAAATATATAACAAAAATCAAGTATACAATCTTTTAATATTATAACATTACAATAACTTTTAATATTCATTTCGCATAATAATTGTGATTATACATTAATTTCAATTAAATAAAATATATTGCCTAATTTTATGGTAGCCTACTTATAACATAAATTATTTGTCTTCCTGGAATATGAACTCTGATCTTTTATCGTAATAATATTTTATGATGACCTCATTATTATGGGCGTCAATAGATTTTCTGGATTGTACCAATACTTTCTGAATATGTAATATTTTAATAATCAGTAATGAAAATATAGATCACAACATATAATAAATATATTTCAAAGTACAATATAAATATATAACAAATATAATAATAATAATATATATATTATAATATATAGTATAATAAAAATAAAGTCTATGTAAATTTATAATTTAATCAATGATCTATAAAATGTTATAACACATTATTCATTTAACTATGTATTTATTTATGCAAAACTTTCTTGATCTTATTTAATTCATTCTTATATATTTTTGTATTATTTTATGCTTGAAGTATGTGCATCAATACTTTTCGAGAATTCTTATGTTTTATTTATACTCATTCAACAATCTGACCTTCCGATAGACATTGACCTATAGATATATTACAAGATTTCAAATTTTCTCAGTAATGAGTAAATAAATATTTCTGAAAATTGTATTATATATCCTGTTTAAAATACCCTTTTGGTAATATTTCTAAAATATTATTTACAATACAATTATTATTAAAAATAAAATTTAAATTAAAATAGAATTTGATTTATTGAATTTTGGAAATTTGTACATATGCAAACATTAATTAACATTAATACAAGATATATTAATTTTTACAACAAATATTTCCTTAAATTGCGCATATTTAACATCAATATTAACATTAATAATTTTTATCACTTTGAGTGTATTCATTGCGTAAGTAGGTCAAGGCTAGTAAGTAGGTCGATGCTAATCAATTATATATAACATCAATAAGTATAAATTATACGTACATATACAATTTCTATTAACATATGCATTGGATACAAAATTATAATGTTACTATATATAATAATTTATTAATCAAAATATAATTGATTAAAAAACTATTTAAAAAAAAATAATGTTAATACGTTTATTTTAGAAATCAAGTTCTACTATACGATTTTTTAACAGAGGTGATTATTATACATTACATGGAAGCGATGCTTTATTCGCTGCCAAAGAAGTTTTTAAAACAACATCTGTTTGCAAAATGCTTGGTGCTGGTAAGTTATTGTGAAATTTTAATTTTGTTGTTATAAAAAATTATTATTTAAGAATTTAATTTTTTTATTATAGAACCTCATAAAACTGAAGGTGTTATATTAAATAAAAGTCATTTTGAGGCATTTATACGTGACTTATTATTAGTAAAACAATATAGAGTAGAAGTTTACATCAATCAAGGATCGTCAAAAAATCAAAACTGGGTATTAGAATATAAAGGATCACCTGGTAATCTGTCACAATTTGAAGATACATTATTTGCTAACAATGATATTGCACTTGGAGTGTCAGTAATTGCTATAAAATTAGGGATAGAAGGAAAATCCAGAGTAAGTTTGTATAACGTTTGTATAACGTTTGTATAACGTTTGTATATAAAACAATATTGATTTATACTTATTATAGATTTTATTTAAATTACTGATGTATATTTATGTAGAAATATGTTTATAATAAAATGTATAATATTTTATAATTTATGATATATAGATCGTAGGTTTAAGCTGTCTTGATACTGTAGCAACTTCTTTCTCAGTTTGTGAATTCCAAGATAGTGAATCTTTCTCAAATTTAGAAACATTTATTGTTACACTTAATCCAAAAGAATGTTTGCTAGTTCAAGGAGAAGGTAGTTATGAGTTTGATACTTTAAAGCAGGTTGGTTAATTATAGAGAATATATTTTTATATGAAATATTATAGATTAGATTTATCTAATTTTTGTTATCATATATTTTTTAGGTAATAGAAAGAAGTAATATTTTAGTTACTTTAAGAAAAAAGAGCGAGTTTTCTAGTGATTCAGTTGTACAAGATTTAAATACATTAATCAAATTTAAAAAAGGCCAGCAACAAAATGCTCAATCTTTACCTGAAGTAAATTTAACATTAGCTATGTCAGCTACATCTGCATTAATTAAATATTTGGATGTAAGTATATTTTTCATATAATTATAATTTTTAAGAGAGAAATATTTTTTTTTTTTTTTTTTTTTTTTAATAGAGATAAATGATACTTTAAAATTAAATTTCAGCTGACGTCTGATGAGGGAAATATTCATCAATTTAGCCTAGAACAAATAAAACAATCACGCTATTTAAAATTGGATACAGCAGCTATAAAAGCTCTTAATATTGAGCCTCGTTTAGATGTATCTTCTAATTTAAATGGAAATGTACCTGCAAGTATTTTGACTTTATTGGATAAATGCAGAACTCCACAAGGTCATAGATTAATTGCACAATGGATTAGGCAGCCTCTTACAGATTTGGCACTTATAAAAGAAAGACATGATATTGTAGAAGTATTAGTCAAAAGCAATGAATTGAGATCTGCCCTTAGCGAAGATCATTTAAGACGTATACCAGACTTACAACAATTAGCTAAAAAATTATGTAGAAAAAAAGCTCATCTTCAAGACTGTTACAAGTATGTTACTAATATTATATTTTACAATATATAAAATCTCTATTTTATTGTATATCTTGATACGAACTACCAGAGAAATAATTTATTTTATTATACTAGTTATATTTTTAAATTTATATATTTACTTGTAGAATTTATATGAGCGTGTCTCATTTGCCAAGATTGATACAACAACTTTCTGATGCTTCTGATATAACAGCATTAAAAGAATTGATTATAAATCCATTAAAAGAACTTGTTAACGATATGGATAAATTTCAACAAATGATTGAGCAGACTATTGATTTAGATGCAGCGGAAAAGGGAGATTTTTTAGTACGTCCAGATTTTGACGATGAATTAAAAGGTATAAATAGGTAGTTGTTATGTTTGTTTATTATTCAACAAGATAAAAATCGAGCGTTACATTTTTTTTATTTCAATTCTATCTATATTGCATATAAATGCATATAAATGCATATAAATCCTAATATAATAATAATAAATTCCTAACAGAACTAAAGGAAGAAATGAATGAAATGGAAGAAAAAGTACAATCTCAATTAAGTAAAGTAGCTGATGATTTGAGTTTAGAATCAGGAAAATCATTAAAATTGGAAACCAATCAACAGTTTGGCTATTACTTTCGAATAACATTAAAGGAAGAAAAGATACTAAGAAATAAAAAGAATTATTCTATATTAGACTCCAACAAAAGTGGTGTAAGATTTAGAAATAATAAATTAAGTGAATTGAATGATGAATATATTGCTGCTAGAGAGAAATATACAACTCAACAGAAAACTGTTGTTACAGAAATTATTGAAATTGCAGGTTAGTATATAATTATAAATTATAGTGATAAACAGAATTTATACGTATTTTATTATATGTTGAATTTATATAGCCGGATATACTAGTCCGATTAAAAGTATTGGAGACGTTATCGCGTGTCTTGACGTTCTCGTGGCATTTGCCTTAGCTGCAGCAAACGCACATAAAGCATACATACGCCCAGAAATGCTTTCTAGTGAGCACGGCGAATTTAATCTTATTCAAGTGAGACATCCTTGTTTGGAAATACAAGACGGTGTAGATTATATCGCTAACGACGTATATTTCAAAAGAGGTCAACATAATAAATTAATGAAGTATTAGATTTGTAAAGATTATCATAGTTTATATTAATTCTTAAATAATTTTAGATGAGATTCATTGTTACATTATAACTGGTCCAAACATGGGCGGTAAAAGTACGTATATACGTTCTGCTGGTGTAACTGCATTAATGGCACACATTGGAAGTTTTGTTCCTTGTGATAAAGCAACAATATCTTTATTGGATTGTATATTAGCAAGAATTGGAGCTGATGATTCACAATTAAAAGGGCTCTCAACGTTTATGATGGAAATGATAGAAACAGCTGCTATTTTAAGGGTATGTTAAATTAATGAAAGGCTAATTAAATTAATGAGTGTTTTTCAAGAAGAAAGTATATATTTTTTCTCTTTTTTTTTTTTTTTAATTATTTTAATTATTTTCATATTATTTATAGACAGCAACATCTAATTCACTTGTCATTATTGATGAACTTGGTAGAGGTACATCAACGTATGAAGGATGTGGTATTGCTTGGTCCATAGCAGAGTAAAATTTATATTTTAATCTAAAATAATACATATATTGTTTACAATAGAATTATTTCTTGAATAATATGATATTTACTTTTTTAGGCATCTAGCAAAAGAAATTAAATCTTATTGCTTATTTGCAACACATTTTCATGAAGTTACGAGACTTTCTGAGGAAATATCTACTGTTAAAAATCAACACGTAACAGCTCTTGTACAAAACGATAAACTTACTTTACTTTATAAGATAAAGCCTGGTGTTTGTGATCAAAGCTTCGGTATTCATGTTGCTAAGATGGCTAATTTTCCAAATAACGTAATAGAGGTAAATTTGGAACAATATACCTTGTATTAAAAATAAAGATAAATTAATTAATAATGTGTATTACAGTTTGCTAAGCGAAAACAAACAGAATTAGAGGATTATCAAGGAACAGTTTTTGAAGGATCTAATTGTCCAGAAAAAAAGCGAAAAATTATAAAGGTCTGAAAATAATAGTTTCTTATTGATTTATGTTACATTATTTATATAATAATATTCTTATTTACATTTTATATAATTTTATTATAGGAAGCTGATGGTTTGATAGCCGAGTTTTTCAATAAATGCAAAACATTAGATAAATCTTTACCAAATCCAGAGCTAAGAGATAAGATCTTAGAATATAAAAAAGAAATTCGTTCTCATAAAAATCCATATATCGAAGCATTATTATCAGAAGTTTTCTAATTCATCTTATTTTAAGTATGCCAAATAATTAAATATGCTGTCAATTATTGACAGAATAATTTTTATACATTTTTTAATTAAATGCGATTAATTGTAAGTTTAAATGACAGTATTAAGTTATTTGAAATAATAACATACTTTAAGAACATTATATTATATTCCATGTACATAAAGTTTCATATAAAATTTCCATTTCTTTATTTAAAGCATTCCTTGTCTTTGTTTAAACATTCATTTTTAAAATTAGACCTTGTTCATCACAATTTGTTAATAATTATGTCTCTATTCATTGCTAGCGTAAACCATTATAAAACCAAGGTTGATGAACAGCCTTAAGTCAATTTACTGCTAGTATTATAATCTTGAATCTGACTAACGTATTCAATGTCCTGAAGATTTAATTCATGATTGTTGACTATACTTTTTTATATCATTTTTATTAGTGATTATGGATCCTGCTATATTTCCTGAAGAGATTTGGATAAAAATTTTATTACATTGCGATGTACCTGATATTATTGCATTTGGTAATACCTGTAGTTATTTAAGAAAAACATCAAGTAGCGAATATTTATGGTGAGTTAGAGGTTAAGTTGTCAGTCAGCAGTTTTTAAACTCTATCAATTATGTTGATAAACAAAATATTGTTTATACTAAGATATCTGGAAAATAAAGATATTTAATGAATATTATAATGATATTTTTTTTTCATTGATTCTTCTATTTTAGGAAAGTAAAATGGCTACAGTTATTATCGCAAGTACAGTTTAAATTTCCTGACATAAAGCAGTTGCAATCATTTTCTGTCAATTTTAAGGGAATGTGTTATAGACTACATATGATAATTACATTAGGTGAAAATGTACGATTTCCAAAGTGTTGCAATTGCAATGGATATACGTGTCAAAGAAATTGCGTGGAAGAGTTAAATGCTAAAGTTATAATCGAAATAGGAAATAAATATACATGGGCAATTACACCATCTGATTGTTTAAAGAGGCATTTTTCTATGTTTGCCGTCCCAAAAAATTTTAATAAGGAATATGAGGAGGAGGTACTGATACCAAATATACCAAGCTGTAGTACATGTCCAATAAGTAAAGGAAAATCATTAGCAAGGAAATTAAAATTATTAGGATTTCATGATACTGAATTACCTACAACAAGACTATTTTGTCTATTTTGTAATCCATTTCAATTATTTAAAGAAAAGAAAAAATTAATTAAACTTCATAGTTATCTTTCCTTTACAAAATCTAATTCTATTTATCAGAAACTTATAAATGGTTATTGTACAGATACCGTAAAAATTCTTGGTATACCAAATATTGAAGTTTTTAGTCCAGCCGAAGCTTTATTAAATAGTGGAACATTTTTAATTCTTAAAATTTTTCTTGATCATTTGTTTCATCAAATGGATTTAAATGTAACATTAAAAAAGCCAAATGCAGTACTCATGTTTTGCGAGCCATTGGCTATACATCCTGCTTTAAGGAAACAATTATTACACTATTTATTTCAAGAAGTTAAAGTAACAAGGTATTTTTGTTATATATAATTTTTTATTATTTTAAAAACATAAAAATTTACATTATTTGTGATTTACATACTTTACAGAGTATGTTTGGTTCCAAAACCTTTAACAGCATGTGCTATATTGGATATAGAAACATGTATTGTAGTCGATAGTGGTGCATTAAACACAACAGTTGCTGTAGTAATTGGCGGAAGAGTCATGCCTCAACGTTGGAAACTGTTACCAGTAGGTGGTTGGCATGTTGCTTATCACTTGAAACAAGCTATGCACTGGAAACGTAAAGAATATCATCAAATTCCAATATCTTATCTTGATACTCTAGCTGTAAAAGAGAGATGTAGACTGAGTTATAATATTAAAAATGAGGAAAGGGAAGGAGTACAGAAAATAAAAGAACATATTAATCTTAGAATTGACAGCTGTAATGAATTCAAACAATTTTGGGTAATTATTAAATTTATAAACACAAATGCACTACATAAAACTATGCAGTAATAACTTTTTTTTTATAGCATTTAACGTTTGAAGAACAAAATGAGCCCATGTATCAAAGAGTGTCATTAGGTTCAGAATTATATATTGCACCTGAGATGATGTATATTAGTCTTGGATTACCAGAAGTAATAAAAGAAGTTACATCTGGTTTGCCGGAAGATACAATGCACGATTGCCTTTCACACATTCTACTTACTGGGGGTAATACAGATTTATCTGGTTTCAAATCGAGACTAACTAAAGATTTGCGAGAATTGTTACCTGAATATAGTGAAATTTTGGAAGTAAGAAGTTGTCCTGGTACACATGGTTGGAATGTTGCAATGGGATCTACACATGTATCATTAGCTACACACCCTGGTAATATTAATATTTATACATTTTTTCTTCTTAATAAGCTTAAATAGTAATAATGATAACGTTTGTTATTAAGACTTTTAAATAATTTGTATTTTTAAATAACTTATAGATAAAACACCACCCGAATATATTGAAGGTAATCCTTTTTGGTTATCACGAGAAGAGTACGTATTGTTTGGATGTGATTCATTAGAATAATAATATAAATAAAATATTTGCAATTTCCTTACTTATTATATTAATGAAAATTTCTTGCATTATTAATGCATATATCAGAAAATAAACGTTACCATCATCGAGTATATTTTATTCTATATTGTTTATCAGATAAATAATAGTATATATAATAAGCTAATGTAGAATTATCATTATTATTATCGAAAAAATTTCAATATTTACATTTTAATGTGTACGATGTTTAATGAATATTTATTGTAATACTTTTATATATATTTTGCAAATTTTTTTACTCTCATTTAATTCATGTTATATAAATACAAAACTATATCTTATAGAATATTATAGTTGAAGTTTATATTAAATCTTTGATCGCTGCAATGTCTTTGTTATTATTATAGATAAAAGTTTATATATTGTGTTTGTTGTATTTTATAATTTGAATGTCAATAGCAACAAGTGAAGTACTTATGTAAAAAATTGACATTATATATCTTTATAATTTATTATTTTTTACGATATTTATTTGAATTGTTAGTATTAATTGATTGTATTTTTGTTTTTATTATTATTTGAAACAATAAATTACACACAAGAATGATCTCTTCCATGTAATTAATAATGATACAATTATTTTATTGGAATTTCGTTTATTATTTATAAGCATTACACTTTTGAATTAGTATCCTGAATATTGTTTATACAATTATGACACCAAAGCTAAATAATATTCATTTTAGAGTAATATAAATGATATTTTTTAAATGATATTATTCAATTATATGTTGTTCATAATTTCTTTAGTAATATACATTAATAATCAATTTAAATAAATATGCAATAAATGTGTTGTAAAATGTATAGATAAAAAGTATAGTATTAAAATTTTATTTACATCTGCATACAAAGTCATATATCATTTAGCACATGACATATATTATGAATATTATTATTAAAACTCAACATAATTATAATTATATTTAAACAAAATAATTATGTTTAATTGGCTTGTAGTAAATTTTTATCAAATTGATTTCTAATAAATTGTATAACATTATGTTTTCATGATTTCTGTTATAATGTATAAAATATGATATAATAAACAGGTATTTATTGTTATTCTATATAATAATGCAAAACACATTTACTTATTGTGCCAATAAATAATCAGACACCAATTACAATATTTTGTCATGACAATTATGTTGTATAAATATATTGTGTCACAAATTATTTTATATACAAACTTTTAATTGATTTATATTATTATTGCAAGAAGAAGTCTCATGAATTTTTTCATGTAAAAAGTTTTCAAATGTACCAATATAATAAAATAACAATTTACAATTTGATTTCTTATTCATGAGATATATTATTTGTTATTATAAGTTAAAAATATTCAGTAAAAAAAAAAAAAAAAGAAAAAAGAAAAAAGCATATAAATTTCATGTTTCTTCTTCTTTAACACTTTATACAATGTATGCTCTAATGAATTACAGATACTTTTAACGTACATTCATGTAAATAATTTAATGTATTACATTATAAATCTAAACTATTTTCAGAAATGTGACTTGGTAACATTTTTTTTTTATTATTTCATTCATTATGAAATAATTTCAACAAAGAGCACAGCCGTTATATAACAGAAAGTTAGATTTATATAAAAGTATTTCTATAATAGCATACATAAAACTTGTAATACATTATTATAAGAATACATATTACAAAAATGACTCAGAAGAAAATACATATATTTTAGTTTTTAAATGAAATAAAAAAAAAAAAACAATCCTATCTGAATTTTTAAATGTTTTTAATCATTCATATACTTTTTAATTTATACATACTATATACAAAAAATTCTACCTCTCATATGTATGCATAATGTCCATTATGTATAATTGTTAGTCTTTTGTCTAAAACAAAGAATGCGGTAAAAATTGTATATATTTTCTACTCAGAAAATTGTATTTGTTACTATCGCAACAACATTGGAAAAAGTTTTTGGAATATACAATATTCAACATACATTTATAGTACAAAAAATGTAATCAATAATTCACTACGTATTAAATTTTCTGCTACATTCCCTGGATGAAATCAGTTGTGTTGAATGTCTATAGACTCATTTTCTATATCTTTACATTTATCATTGCTTATATTATTTAACATAAATATGTGGTGAATAGTATATGAATTCTTTAGTGAGTAAAATGAAAATTATTTATCAAATGTAGATTGTAAGCAGTCTTAAATGAAGTCTCAACACAATTGATTTCTTATTATAAAATAATTTGTTTCTTTCAATAAATCAAAGTCATTCCTAATTTAACAACACGAAGACTTTGCAGGTTCTGCTTCAACTAAATTAAAATCTAAACCACCGGGTCTAGCAAATCCAGTTTTAATACCATCCCAACCATCTTCTACTTTATATTCACCAGTCTGTATTCTATTATAAACTTCTTGAGTAACTGTTCGAAATGCTTCTTCAACATTGACCCCTGTCTTTGCACTAGTTTCTATATGATGTACACCATGCTGATCAGCAAAAGCTCTAGCTTCTTCTTTCGATACTTCTCTTCTGCCACCATTTGTTACCAGATCCAATTTACAACCTACCAATGCAAATACAGGACGATGCGGTTCAATGTGCCTACGTGCTTCCATCATCCATTGAGGAATATGTTCAAAGCTAGTTCTGTTGCATACATCATATACAAGTAGTGCTCCAACAGAATTTCTGTAGTAAGACTTTGTTATAGACCTAAAGTAAAAATAATATAATCTATGCAATAGCATTTTACGTCAGATTATTATACATAAAATATAATAGGACATGCAAAGGAAATTATATACATATGTATATATATATATATATATATGGAGTACTACACATATACACATACACACATACACACATACATACAATTTTAATCACAATTTACCTAAATCTTTCTTGTCCAGCTGTATCCCATAGTTGTAATTTTATTCTTGTACCATCTTTAACTTCAATTAAGCGTGCAAAAAAGTCTACACCGACTGTTGGGTCTGAGAGCTAAAATGAAAATTTTACAAGTCACTAATAGAAAATGTATAGTTCTAATAATAAGAACATATTGAATACGTAAAATACATTATAACAGTTTGATAAAACAATTGATTACATTTTATAATAATTTTTTAATAATTAAGCTATTCATACTTAACAACTAAAATTACATTAGTATTAATTTTTTCATAACCAAAGATCAATGATATGCTGAAACACTATAGTATGTATTTAAGATTAGATTACAAAATACTGCGATGCGTGCAGACTAATGTCCACATATATTACGCGTTAATAGAAATACAAAAAAAAAAATATAGAAAGTGTCATGACGCCAAAAAGAGTAGATGTAACAAGGCATAACGATGACTTCCTGTTTATCAAAAAGTTATGATCACAGAGGACAAAAATGCATCGTACCTCTGCGAACTTCCCATCGGTGAAATATTTCAGGAGCGAACTCTTCCCGACCGTACTGTCGCCAATCAGTATTAGCCGAAATTGATAATCAAAAATTGGCTCCACCATCTCGATGAAAGATTAACGGCGGAGAAGTGTGGGGGTGGAGGGGGGAGAGCAAGCCAAAAAAAAAAAAAATAAATCTCTCAACCAAATGCACGTTTCTTTTTTTAAAATATATGCATTTTTTGTTGCACACACTTGTCAAGACAACTAGAATTCAGTTGACCGTGACATTAATCGTCAGCTTCCTACCACCTTTGCTCATTGTGCCGTCTCTATTGCGCACGTCACTGTACGAGTAAATACGCAGATCTTATGATTACGTATATCATCCTTTTTGTGTATAACTTTTTATTACCACATTAGCACGTTTATTATTTACTAGCGATTAATAACGAAGGTTATTATGTTTTCTCGTTTACGAAAAAAAAAAAAAAAAAAGAAAACTAAAAACAGAAGTTACAATTTTATGTAATCACAGAATGCTTTCTCTTCTAACAATTTATAAATTTAAGTCGTCATTATTAAACGTTACAACACACCAACAGTAAAATTCGGACAAGAAAGATCACTCCGAGAACTTCCGTGTTCTAATCTAAAAAAGAAACTGCCTACCATTTTAATTTCGTATTCGGAAGGTCAGATGGCGCGCTAATAGATAGTTTTTTTACTTGTGTATGAATGAGGCAATGCGCACGTTCTGAATTACATATATGTGTATCAACAGTTTGGAAAATGTCTTCCTGAAAATATGTTATGGAATTGTTACTTTAGATCAAAACAATCAATGTTTTGTACTTAAATTTTACTCAAACACGATATAAATCGATCTACATATTATTAACGAAATTTAATATATATATACAAGTGCATATGCATTCGAGGAAATTACATCGACGTATTATTGCACCATCTAACTTTATAGATATAGAATTAAAGTCGTAGAGAGTTAAAGTTCTTATTATAATTTGAGGTCCATGGCTTCATTACTTTATACACAGCACAGAACTTCGTACACAGTATATAATACCTATAAAAATAACTTATAAAATAGTAACGTTGATTCAAAGAGAAATAATATTCTTTGAATATTTTTTCTATTATTATCTTTCTCTAACAGAAGCATGGAGGAAGAAGAATTGATAAATGAGATTGCTAAATTACGTGAGCTTTTGCATGAGAAGGAATCTGAGTTAGCTAATATAAGGCGCGCGAAACAAATTCCACGTGACCACGGTTTGAATAACGATGAAATTAGCAGATATAGCAGGCAAATTTTTTTGCCAGAAATTGGTGTAACAGGTGGTGCAAAATGTTTCCAATGTATTTCTTTATAAATTGAATTCTTATGTTATTTATATCTTTAGGACAAAAAAAGATAAAGGAATCTTCAGTACTTATCGTGGGAGTAGGTGGATTAGGTTGTCCTTCTGCATTATACTTAACATGCAGTGGTATTGGACGTATTGGACTTGTCGATTATGATAATATTGAAATTAATAATTTACACAGACAGGTCTTATTCACGGAAGGATCTATTGGAATGCCTAAAGTAACTGTAGCTGCAGAATTTCTCAACAAGTATATGATCGTTACTTTCATTTCCTTAACTTTCACTTTTACTACAATTGATAACTTCTATCCTTTAAAATACATAGATCCTTATTTATTTCCTATATATTTATTTTTAGGTTAAATAGTTATACAGAAGTTACTCCTTATAAACTTCAACTGGACAGTAGCAATGCTTTAAAAATTATAGAATTGTATGATATTGTATTGGATGCAACTGACAATGTAGCAACGCGTTATTTATTAAACGATGCGTGTGTTTTAAGTAACAAACCTTTGATCTCAGGATCAGCATTGCGTTTTGAAGGACATTTGTCTGTATTTAATTACAAAGGTCCTTGTTACCGATGTATCTTTCCTAAACCACCATCTCCTGAAACAGTAACTAATTGTGGTGATGGTGGTGTACTTGGAGCAGGTTATTATTCTTTAAATTGAAATATCTTGTAACAACGTATTTGAGACAGTTATCATTTAACACAATTATTTTTAGCTGTTGGAACAATTGGTGTTTTACAAGCAGTGGAAGCTATTAAAGTAATTCTTGACATGCCTGAAACACTTTCTGGACGTTTGTTAGTATTTGATGGAATTGAAACACGATTTCGTAATATCAATTTACGAACCAGAAATCAAGAATGTGCCATTTGTGGAAAAAATCCAATTATAAAAGAATTAATTGATTATGAACAGTTTTGTGGTGCAAAAGCAAATGATAAAAATCCTAATTTAAATCTACTTAAAAATGAAGATAGAATAACAGTTGAAACATATAATCATATAATAAAATTTAACACAGAAGATCACTTATTAATTGATGTGCGTTCACCCGAAGAATTTCAAATTTGTCGTTTGAGAAATTCTATAAATATTCCATTGTATGAGATTTACAAGGATAACGCTACTAAGCAAATAAAAAGTGAAATAGACAAACAGGATAATGGAAAAACAATATCAAAAGGTATAGAATAAACAATTATTATTAAGTACATTAAAATAAAAGGGTAATTATGTAATTTGTATGTATATATTTTTTTCTAGTTTATGTTTTATGTAGAAGAGGAAATGATTCACAGAAAGCAGTAAAACACCTTCAAGAGATATTTAAAGATAGTAAATTAAACATAAAAGACATCATTGGAGGAATTCATGCCTGGAGTAATAAAATCGATTCAACATTTCCTATTTATTGATTATTCGGCCTGATGAAATATTCAATATTTCATTATGATACAAATGTGTATACATCTACGATTATATATATAAATCTATATATATATATATATATGTTACATATGTTTGTATATAATTTATACAAGTATTATTTTTTCTAAAATAGAGATATGCTACAAAAAAGTTACGAAAGAGAAATTCAATTGTATTTCGCTAATTCTTCTGCTGATAAACTTGTTTCCGGATGTCTATAATGGATATCACTTAAACTTCTTAATTTGTCTGCTGCTTGTTCCGGAGTTAAATCTCTTTGTACTTGCGCAAGTAATTCATATCCAACCATGTGCTTTTTTATCGTAGCTGAACGTAATAACGGAGGTAGATAAATTCCATGAAACGTCCAATATGGATAATCTTGTTTTAGATATTCACCAGTTGGCGCACCTTTAATTGTTATATAATTATTATTTTTTATACAAATAATTACGTACAAATATTTATTTAAAAAGATAATGTATAATAAAAAAAGTTGACAATGAAATAATTATTACCATGCCATCCCATAGAATATGGAAAGGAACATTGGAATAAGTTATCGTATCTTGTGCATAATTGTTTCATGATAACTGCTAATGATTCTTGCTGACTTTTTGATAAATTTTGCATTCTTGTTACTTGTTGTTTTGGAAGTACCATTGTCTCATAAGGCCATACTGCCCAGAATGGTACAACTACTATCCAATTGCGATTTTCTAATACAATGCGATCCTAAAATATATCAAGTTAAGATATGTCAATTAAAAGAAGTATGTTTTTAAAATTCATTTCTATTAATTTTCATTATTATAAATTTAAATATTACTTAGAACGTTTAAGTTATTATATTAAGTTATTATATATTATATAAGTGTTATACTTTTATTTACCTTTTTCAAGATTTCTTTTTCCATATAATCAATAAGAAGAGGTTTCTTATTACGATCATAATATTCAGCTAAATATTTATCTTTTATTCTAGCTTCATTTGGTAAAAAAGAACTAGCCCAAATCTGGCAATGAGGATGTGCATTGCTACATCCCATCAAGGCTCCACGATTTTCGAATATTTGAACCCAGGTCCATTGTTTACTTAAGTCAAGGATTTCAAATATCCATCTGATTTTACGAAAAAAAAAGAAATAATTAGAGATTTGTAATTTAACACGAAATACTTTTCTTGAGATTTTATTATATAATATTACTATTATTATAGAGTTTATTATATATTCTTACCTTATAATTACATCTTTAACCTCATCAACTTTCATAAGTGCTATGGTAACATTTGACTTTGGATGAAAACACATGACCTTACACGTTCCTCGAGCAGCTTCAATTTGAAACAATTCATCGTTTGATTTTAATGGCGAAGGTACTGTTTCAAGTAACGCAGGAAAATCATTAACAAATGTAAATGTCTTTTGATAAACAGGAGTTACCTAAGGGTTATATTATAAATATTAAGTATTTGTATTATAATAAATAATATAACGAAATTACCTCTCCATTAGCTCTAACATTTCCTGGACAAAGTGGATTATTAGGATCATAATCTGGAAGTTCTTCGTCTACGTTTGGTTCTACTTGACCTCCCCAAGGTCGTTTCATACGATGTGGAGATACTAATACCCATTCTCCTTTTAAAGGATTATAACGTATATGTTGATGATCTGCAAAACAATTAATTATAGAAATTCATTGCAATAATATAATATGACAAAATTACATACCTTTAGGGTCAAAAGTGTTGCTATCTTGATTGGTATCCATGTGATTGAATAAAGGTTTATTTTATAACTGTGATATTATAATATCTATTACACAATTGTTATAACTATATACTTTTTATATATATAATAAAAGATATGTCCTTATTTGCATTTAAAGTAGAACTGTAAATAAATTCTGATGCATATTTATAAAATTAAGATGATTATATAACTCTTTTTTTTAAAATTTTATTTCGCGTTATCACGCGATTTACTTGTTTTAAAAGCATATATGTAACATTATATATCATTTTACTAGTTGCGTATTTATGACCTTTAATTATGCTACGCCATCTGGAATGAGTAACTTTGATAAGCCTACACACTTACATATATATATGGTTAAAAACTACATTCATATATATGTCCGCCTGGATCTTTTTTTACACGATTTATCATTTTTTCGAAAAAATATCTTTTTTCATTTTCTTCAATACATTAATTTCTTTTATGAGTTTTTCTTTTTCTTCAAAAAAAAAAAAGAAAAAACTAATGTATCCCTTTTTATATTTTCAATTATTTTTTGTATAATTAAGGTTAGTTTAAGATTATTCATTATTTTCCACTCGAAGAGTGTACGACTTCAACGACATGTACGGACAGAATATGAACTATAAGCGTCAGCGGGGAATACTGTCGCGGTCATAAGTCTATCGTATCAGTTTATCAGGTAGCAAGGCAAACCACGTGTTATAATGATCGCATTAGTGGGAGTTATAATAAATAGTGGTAATAAATTGAAAACTCAAACTTTCCATTTATCCAAATTTATATCTTTTATTTAATGATGGCGTGCCTATCGCAGTAATCCGTGATAGATACGATGCAGCGCCCGTATGCATTTATTTTATGATATAAATGCATAAAAAATTATAAATATAATAATTGGTACGAGAATTAGTGAATACTTATATAAAATAATATTTAATATATAAGCACACACACACACACACACACAAACACACACACACACACAACACGAATATCTTTTTTTCAACTTCTTCTTTTCATTATTTCTTTTCTTTCATTATTATCTTTATCTCTCTTTATTACATTATTATATTATATGTTATTACAATATTTATTCGTAAAAGAATTATAAGCAGAATAATAAGTGTAAGTACCTTAGTGTTCAATCAGAATTAGATTAAAGGTTTTTACCCGAGACTTATAAATAATAATTAATAAAAATGAATAAGAATAAATAGTAACGACTGTAAACATAGGTGCAATAGAAAAGATTCCTACAAGCTTCTTTAAAAAATTATTCTAGTATTCTACTATATTTAATTATTTACCTACTTGATTATTTGATATGATTAGCAATGTAAAATGGGAATACGTTTAATTGGAATAAGATTGAGAAAATATTGGGAAAGTAATACAGTATGCAGCCATTCGCTCGATAATACTAGCATTGTAATATTTACAATTCGACTTTGCAAGTATTAACGACCCAGGTCTCACCACGTGGAGGTTGCTGCATGTGGAGACCCACGGGCTAACGGTGACTCTACTCTAAAATCCGCGTTCCGCGATATCGATCCGCGATACCTTTCCGCTTCAATGCACTGGCTTCTTAACTAACAGGGTATGCGTAGCTTAGCTACAACACACCTCTTACAGATAGCTCCACCATTTGCACCGTCCGCTTCAGACATAACGGAATATTAAGCACATCCGAATTCGTGCTTTCCGAATTTCGAACAAACAAAGCGCACTCCTTAGAAATACTAAACGCGTCGCGACACTCACGTGTGTGTTATAATTACGTAGATTCTATCGTTAAGCCGAAATTCGCGAAGTACCCCCATCGAAATGTCGAAGAAATCAAACGAAGTCCACGGTAGGACCTTAGATCGCGCCCGAACACCCACGCAAGTGTTAGAAAAACGGTGACTCTACTCTAAATTCGCGTTTTCGATACGAACAATCAAACGAATTATAATCGCGCCCGAGAACACCCACGCCTGTGCCCGCCGACACGCGCGCCAGTGTTCTTCCTATCCTTCCCGTATTCGCGCATAAAAATCGATGATGAATCCTGCCATGCGATGTTTCATCTGGCCGCTGATGAACCTGTCCCTCGATGACCTATGCTGTAAAAGAAAAAGATAAAGAGAAAATAAAAGAACAAAAAAATATATAAAACAAAATAATATATATACACATATATAAAATACAAATAGAAAATAAATATATATAAGTAGATAATAGACCTAGATAAAGAAATGAAAAGAGAAGTAGCATGCACAATACCGTGGATCTCACCTAAAGGTTATAAATAATAATTAATAAAAATAGATTAAAAACATAATAAAAACATAATTAAAAACATAATTAGAAACATAAACACATAATTAAATACATAATTAGAATGGAACAACATAAATAAATATTAAGAATACATAATTAAAAGGAAATAACATATTAATAACATAATTGAAAACATAAGTAAAAATGAAAAATATGAGATAGAAACCAGAGCTGGAGAAAGAAAAGAGAGCCCCTGAAAGAGAAGAATAGAGAGCCCCAAAAAGATAAGACAAGAGAAACAGTTCTATATGATGCTGAGACAGCAACCCGCACAGAAGCCCTCGCCCACAGGCCCCACCCGTGGGTCCCACCCGAGATATATAAAGGATAATTAATGAGAGTAAATAAGAATAAATAGAAATGACAACGGACATAAAAGTGTGATAGATAAATTTCCTTTTCGTTTCTGTTAGAAATAATTGTACAATTAATTCTGTTATACTTCTTCTTTCGAAGTATTATTAGCTATATAAAATGAAAATATGTTAATGATTAGTTGGAACTAATTTGAAAAGATATTGGAAAAGTAATACAATATGCAGCCATTCGCTCGGTAATACTTGTATTAAAAAATTTACAATTAGTCTTTGCAAGTATTATCGATCCAGGTCTCACTACGTGGAAGTTGCTGCATGTGGAGACCCACGGGCTAACGGTGATTCTAATTTACCTCTAAAATCCGCGTTCCGCGATACCGATCCCTTATGCCTTCCGCTTCGGATATCTAGGGCGACTTAGCTAACAGGAGGTATCTAGCCTTAGCTACAGGGACCCCACTTACAGAGAGCTTTACCGTTCGACACACTCGCCTCAGGCATAACGGATTATTATGCACATCTGAATTCGTGCTTCCGAATTTCGAACAATCAAAGCGCATTAATCGCGTTCGCGATACTCACGTGTGTTATGAATACGTAGATTCTACTATTCTATCCAAATTCGCGAAGTAATCTAATCGAAATGTCGAAGAAATAAAACGAAGTCCCCGGTAGGACTTTCAATCGCGCACGCGAACATTTACGTGTGTGTTAGAATAACGGTGACTCTAAGTTGAAATCCGAAGTGACATGAGTTAACCGGTATTATGACTCTCGATGATATTTGCTCGAAGGATTTTCCCCCGCTTACAAATAACATGATCGTCATAATGTCGATCAGCTACATGTACTGCACTACTAGGTGACACCGTTCGCGCACCCCGAATTTCAACATTAAACGGAAGTCCATGATAGGACTTTTAATCGCGCCCGGACACCCACGCAATTGTTCGGAAAACGGTGACTCTACTCTAAATAAACTAATCGAATATTCGAGCAAACAAAACGAAGTCCCCGGTAGGACTTTTAATCGCGCACGCGAACACTCACGTGAGTGTTAGAATAACGGTGACTCTAAGTTGAAATCCAAAGTGACATAAGTTAACCGGTGTTTTGACTATCGATGTTATTTGGTCGAGGGATTTTCCCCCGCTTACAAATAAGAGGACCGTCATTACATCGGCTAGCTACATGTACAGCACTACAAGGCAAGCCGTTCGCGCACCCCGAATTTCAACACTAAACGGAAGTCCATGATAGGACTTTTAATCGCGCCCGGACACCCACGCAAGTGTTCGGGAAACGGTGACTCTACTCTAAAAAAAACGCGTTCGCGAGGTAATCTAATCGAATATTCGAGCAAATGAAACGAAGTCCCCGGTAGGACTTTTAAATCGCGCCCGCGTTCATTCACGTGAGTTTTAGAAAAACGGTGACTCTACTCTAAATCCGCGTTTTCGATACGAACTATCAAACGAAGTTTAATCGCGCCCGAGAACACTCACGCTTGTGCACGCCGACACGCACGCCAGTGTTCTTCCTATCCTTCCCGTAATCGCGCGAAAAAATCGATGATGAATCGGTGATCCAGACCGGAGAAAACGAAGAAACGGAGAAAATATGAGAAAGAAAAGAAAAGATAGACGAGACCCTCGCGCACATCACAATATTGCTCGATGATCCCTGAAAAATAAGAACAGAAAGAGACAAAATATGAGATATAAAAGATGAGATCTAGAGAAAGAAAAGCAATCAATAAAAGCAATAGCAGCCAGCATAGAAGCCCATACCCATGGATTTTTAATCGCGAGTGTTAGAAAAACGGTAACTGTACTCCAAAAATCGCATTCGCGAGATAAATCGAATTTACTTACATGTAAAACGAAGTCCCCCATAAGACATTTATCCACACCGTGAACATTCACGCCTGTGCCCGCCGACGTTCTTCCTATTCTTCTCGTATTCGCGTGTAAAAATCGATGATGATTCGAGCCATGCAAACGATGTTTCCGACCGCAGATGAATCCATTCCTCGATGATCTATACTGGAAAAGAAGAAGCTAAGGAGAAAATAAGATAAAGAAAGAAAATATATAAAATAGAACATAATTAAAAAGAAATAACATAAGTAAAGTCTGAAAAGGCATAATAAAAAGAAATAACATGTTAATAAAATAATAAAAGACATAAATTCATAATTAGAAAGAAATAACATAATTAAATTCTGAAAAGACATAATAAAAAGAAATAACATATTAATAACATAATTAAAAATATAATTAAAAACATAATTAAAGAAGAAAAATATGAGTAATATAAAAGAGAGCTGCTGAAAGATAAGAAAATAGAAGTAGTTATGCATGCTGCTGAAACAATAGTCCGCTTCATTTAACGGTTCCTACCTAAAACCTGTAAATCATAATTAATAAGAATGTATTTAAAACATAATTAAAACCATAAAAACACAATTAAAAAGCAATAACAAATAAATATTAAAGAAACACAAATAAAAAGAAATAATAAAATAAAAATCTGAAAAGGCATAATAAAAAGAAATAACATAATTAAATTCTGAAAAGATATAATAAAAAGAAATAACATATTAATAACATAATTAAAAATATAATTAAAAACATAATTAAAGAAGAAAAATATGAGTAATATAAAAGAGAGCTGCTGAAAGATAAGAAAATAGAAGTAGTTATGCATGCTGCTGAAACAATAATCCGCTTCATCTAATGGTTCTTACCTAAAACCTGTAAATCATAATTAATAAGAATGAATTTAAAACATAATTAAAACCATAAAAACACAATTAAAAAGCAATAACAAATAAATATTAAAGAAACACAATTAAAAAGAAATAACATAATAAAAATCTGAAAAGACATAATGAAAAGAAATAACATATTAATAACGTAATTAAAAACATAATTAAAGAACAAAAATATTAGATAGAAAAGAAACCTGCAGAAAGATAAGAAAATACAAGCAGCTCTAGACGATGCTGAGACAGCAACCCGCACAGAGGCCCACACCCATGACCCCATCACATGGGTCCCACCCGAGACTATAAATCATAATTAATAAGAGTATATTAATGACAAAATTAAGAACATAATTAAAAACGAAAAGTATAAGATAGAAAAGAGAGCCGGAAAAAAAAGAAAAGAGTGTCCCAAAAAGAGAAGAAAGAGAAGTTTTACACGATGCTGAGACAGCAACCCGCACAGAGGCCCTCACCCATGGGCCCCACCCATGGGTCCCACCCGAGATATATAAAGGATAATTAATGAGAGTAAATAAGAATAAATAGAAATGACAACGGACATAAAAGTGTGATAGATAAATTTCCTTTTCGTTTCTGTTAGAAATAATTGTACAATAAATTCTGTTATACTTCTTCTTTCGAAGTATTATTAGCTATATAAAATGAAAATATGTTAATGATTAGTTGGAACTATTTTGAAAAGATATTGGAAAAGTAATACAGTATGCAGCCATTCGCTCGATAATACTAGCATTGTAATATTTACAATTCGACTTTGCAAGTATTAACGACCCAGGTCTCACCACGTGGAGGTTGCTGCATGTGGAGACCCACGAGCTAACGGTGACTCTACTCTAAAATCCGCGTTCCGCGATATCGATCCGCGATACCTTTCCGCTTCAATGCACTGGCTTCTTAACTAACAGGGTATGCGTAGCTTAGCTACAACACACCTCTTACAGATAGCTCCACCATTTGCACCGTCCGCTTCAGACATAACGGAATATTAAGCACATCCGAATTCGTGCTTTCCGAATTTCGAACAAACAAAGCGCACTCCTTAGAAATACTAAACGCGTCGCGACACTCACGTGTGTGTTATAATTACGTAGATTCTATCGTTAAGCCGAAATTCGCGAAGTACCCCCATCGAAATGTCGAAGAAATCAAACGAAGTCCACGGTAGGACCTTAGATCGCGCCCGAACACCCACGCAAGTGTTAGAAAAACGGTGACTCTACTCTAAATTCGCGTTTTCGATACGAACAATCAAACGAATTATAATCGCGCCCGAGAACACCCACGCCTGTGCCCGCCGACACGCGCGCCAGTGTTCTTCCTATCCTTCCCGTATTCGCGCATAAAAATCGATGATGAATCCTGCCATGCGATGTTTCATCTGGCCGCTGATGAACCTGTCCCTCGATGACCTATGCTGTAAAAGAAAAAGATAAAGAGAAAATAAAAGAACAAAAAAATATATAAAACAAAATAATATATATACACATATATAAAATACAAATAGAAAATAAATATATATAAGTAGATAATAGACCTAGATAAAGAAATGAAAAGAGAAGTAGCATGCACAATACCGTGGATCTCACCTAAAGGTTATAAATAATAATTAATAAAAATAGATTAAAAACATAATAAAAACATAATTAAAAACATAATTAGAAACATAAACACATAATTAAATACATAATTAGAATGGAACAACATAAATAAATATTAAGAATACATAATTAAAAGGAAATAACATATTAATAACATAATTGAAAACATAATTAAAAGTGAAAAATATGAGATAGAAACCAGAGCTGGAGAAAGAAAAGAGAGCCCCTGAAAGAGAAGAATAGAGAGCCCCAAAAAGATAAGACAAGAGAAACAGTTCTATATGATGCTGAGACAGCAACCCGCACAGAAGCCCTCGCCCACAGGCCCCACCCGTGGGTCCCACCCGAGATATATAAAGGATAATTAATGAGAGTAAATAAGAATAAATAGAAATGACAACGGACATAAAAGTGTGATAGATAAATTTCCTTTTCGTTTCTGTTAGAAATAATTGTACAATTAATTCTGTTATACTTCTTCTTTCGAAGTATTATTAGCTATATAAAATGAAAATATGTTAATGATTAGTTGGAACTAATTTGAAAAGATATTGGAAAAGTAATACAATATGCAGCCATTTGCTCGGTAATACTTGTATTAAAAAATTTACAATTAGTCTTTGCAAGTATTATCGATCCAGGTCTCACTACGTGGAAGTTGCTGCATGTGGAGACCCACGGGCTAACGGTGATTCTAATTTACCTCTAAAATCCGCGTTCCGCGATACCGATCCCTTATGCCTTCCGCTTCGGATATCTAGGGCGACTTAGCTAACAGGAGGTATCTAGCCTTAGCTACAGGGACCCCACTTACAGAGAGCTTTACCGTTCGACACACTCGCCTCAGGCATAACGGATTATTATGCACATCTGAATTCGTGCTTCCGAATTTCGAACAATCAAAGCGCATTAATCGCGTTCGCGATACTCACGTGTGTTATGAATACGTAGATTCTACTATTCTATCCAAATTCGCGAAGTAATCTAATCGAAATGTCGAAGAAATAAAACGAAGTCCCCGGTAGGACTTTCAATCGCGCACGCGAACATTTACGTGTGTGTTAGAATAACGGTGACTCTAAGTTGAAATCCGAAGTGACATGAGTTAACCGGTATTATGACTCTCGATGATATTTGCTCGAAGGATTTTCCCCCGCTTACAAATAACATGGTCGTCATAATGTCGATCAGCTACATGTACTGCACTACTAGGTGACACCGTTCGCGCACCCCGAATTTCAACATTAAACGGAAGTCCATGATAGGACTTTTAATCGCGCCCGGACACCCACGCAATTGTTCGGAAAACGGTGAATCTACTCTAAATAAACTAATCGAATATTCGAGCAAACAAAACGAAGTCCCCGGTAGGACTTTTAATCGCGCACGCGAACACTCACGTGAGTGTTAGAATAACGGTGACTCTAAGTTGAAATCCAAAGTGACATAAGTTAACCGGTGTTTTGACTATCGATGTTATTTGGTCGAGGGATTTTCCCCCGCTTACAAATAAGAGGACCGTCATTACATCGGCTAGCTACATGTACAGCACTACAAGGCAAGCCGTTCGCGCACCCCGAATTTCAACACTAAACGGAAGTCCATGATAGGACTTTTAATCGCGCCCGGACACCCACGCAAGTGTTCGGGAAACGGTGACTCTACTCTAAAAAAAACGCGTTCGCGAGGTAATCTAATCGAATATTCGAGCAAATGAAACGAAGTCCCCGGTAGGACTTTTAAATCGCGCCCGCGTTCATTCACGTGAGTTTTAGAAAAACGGTGACTCTACTCTAAATCCGCGTTTTCGATACGAGCTATCAAACGAAGTTTAATCGCGCCCGAGAACACTCACGCTTGTGCACGCCGACACGCACGCCAGTGTTCTTCCTATCCTTCCCGTAATCGCGCGAAAAAATCGATGATGAATCGGTGATCCAGACCGGAGAAAACGAAGAAACGGAGAAAATATGAGAAAGAAAAGAAAAGATAGACGAGACCCTCGCGCACATCACAATATTGCTCGGTGATCCCTGAAAAATAAGAACAGAAAGAGACAAAATATGAGATATAAAAGATGAGATCTAGAGAAAGAAAAGCAATCAATAAAAGCAATAGCAGCCAGCATAGAAGCCCATACCCATGGATTTTTAATCGCGAGTGTTAGAAAAACGGTAACTGTACTCCAAAAATCGCATTCGCGAGATAAATCGAATTTACTTACATGTAAAACGAAGTCCCCCATAAGACATTTATCCACACCGTGAACATTCACGCCTGTGCCCGCCGACGTTCTTCCTATTCTTCTCGTATTCGCGTGTAAAAATCGATGATGATTCGAGCCATGCAAACGATGTTTCCGACCGCAGATGAATCCATTCCTCGATGATCTATACTGGAAAAGAAGAAGCTAAGGAGAAAATAAGGTAAAGAAAGAAAATATATAAAATAGAACATAATTAAATAGAAATAACATAAGTAAAGTCTGAAAAGGCATAATAAAAAGAAATAACATGTTAATAAAATAATAAAAGACATAAATACATAATTAGAAAGAAATAACATAATTAAATTCTGAAAAGACATAATAAAAAGAAATAACATATTAATAACATAATTAAAAATATAATTAAAAACATAATTAAAGAAGAAAAATATGAGTAATATAAAAGAGAGCTGCTGAAAGATAAGAAAATAGAAGTAGTTATGCATGCTGCTGAAACAATAGTCCGCTTCATTTAACGGTTCCTACCTAAAACCTGTAAATCATAATTAATAAGAATGTATTTAAAACATAATTAAAACCATAAAAACACAATTAAAAAGCAATAACAAATAAATATTAAAGAAACAAAAATAAAAAGAAATAATAAAATAAAAATCTGAAAAGGCATAATAAAAAGAAATAACATAATTAAATTCTGAAAAGACATAATAAAAAGAAATAACATATTAATAACATAATTAAAAATATAATTAAAAACATAATTAAAGAAGAAAAATAAGAGTAATATAAAAGAGAGCTGCTGAAAGATAAGAAAATAGAAGTAGTTATGCATGCTGCTGAAACAATAGTCCGCTTCATTTAACGGTTCCTACCTAAAACCTGTAAATCATAATTAATAAGAATGAATTTAAAACATAATTAAAACCATAAAAACACAATTAAAAAGCAATAACAAATAAATATTAAAGAAACACAATTAAAAAGAAATAACATAATAAAAATCTGAAAAGACATAATGAAAAGAAATAACATATTAATAACGTAATTAAAAACATAATTAAAGAAGAAAAATATTAGATAGAAAAGAAAGCTGCAGAAAGATAAGAAAATACAAGCAGCTCTAAACGATGCTGAGACAGCAACCCGCACAGAGGCCCACACCCATGACCCCATCACATGGGTCCCACCCGAGACTATAAATCATAATTAATAAGAATATATTAATGACAAAATTAAAAACATAATTAAAAACGAAAAGTATAAGATAGAAAAGAGAGCCGGAAAAAAAAGAAAAGAGTGTCCCAAAAAGAGAAGAAAGCGAAGTTTTACACGATGCTGAGATAGCAACCCGCACAGAGGCCCTCACCCATGGGCCCCACCCATGGGTCCCACCCGAGATATATAAAGGATAATTAATGAGAGTAAATAAGAATAAATAGAAATGACAACGGACATAAAAGTGTGATAGATAAATTTCCTTTTCGTTTCTGTTAGAAATAATTGTACAATAAATTCTGTTATACTTCTTCTTTCGAAGTATTATTAGCTACATAAAATGAAAATATGTTAATGATTAGTTGGAACTATTTTGAAAAGATATTGGAAAAGTAATACAGTATGCAGCCATTCGCTCGATAATACTAGCATTGTAATATTTACAATTCGACTTTGCAAGTATTAACGACCCAGGTCTCACCACGTGGAGGTTGCTGCATGTGGAGACCCACGAGCTAACGGTGACTCTACTCTAAAATCCGCGTTCCACGATACCGATCCGCGATACCTTTCCGCTTCAATGCACTGGCTTCTTAACTAACAGGGTATGCGTAGCTTAGCTACAACACACCTCTTACAGATAGCTCCACCATTTGCACCGTCCGCTTCAGACATAACGGAATATTAAGCACATCCGAATTCGTGCTTTCCGAATTTCGAACAAACAAAGCGCACTCCTTAGAAATACTAAACGCGTCGCGACACTCACGTGTGTGTTATAATTACGTAGATTCTATCGTTAAGCCGAAATTCGCGAAGTACCCCCATCGAAATGTCGAAGAAATCAAACGAAGTCCACGGTAGGACCTTAGATCGCGCCCGAACACCCACGCAAGTGTTAGAAAAACGGTGACTCTACTCTAAATTCGCGTTTTCGATACGAACAATCAAACGAATTATAATCGCGCCCGAGAACACCCACGCCTGTGCCCGCCGACACGCGCGCCAATGTTCTTCCTATCCTTCCCGTATTCGCGCATAAAAATCGATGATGAATCCTGCCATGCGATGTTTCATCTGGCCGCTGATGAACCTGTCCCTCGATGACCTATGCTGTAAAAGAAAAAGATAAAGAGAAAATAAAAGAACAAAAAAATATATAAAACAAAATAATATATATACACATATATAAAATACAAATAGAAAATAAATATATATAAGTAGATAAGAGACCTAGATAAAGAAATAAAAAGAGAAGTAGCATGCACAATACCGTGGGTCTCACCTAAAGGTTATAAATAATAATTAATAAAAATATATTAAAAACATAATTAAAAACATAAATACATAATTAAACACATAATTAAATACATGATTAGAAAGAAACAACATAAATAAATATTAAGAATACATAATTAAAAAGAAATAACATATTAATAACATAATTGAAAACATAATTAAAAGTGAAAAATATGAGATAGAAACGAGAGCCGGAGAAAGAAAAGAGAGCCCCAGAAAGAGAAAAATAGAGAGCCCCAGAAAGAGAAGAATAGAGAGCCCCAAAAAGATAAGACAAGAGAAACAGTTCTATATGATGCTGAGACAGCAACCCGCACAGAAGCCCTCGCCCACAGGCCCCACCCGTGGGTCCCACCCGAGATATATAAAGGATAATTAATGAGAGTAAATAAGAATAAATAGAAATGACAACGGACATAAAAGTGTGATAGATAAATTTCCTTCTCGTTTCTGTAAGAAATTATTGTATAATATATTCTGTTATATTTCTTCTTTCAAGGTATTATTAGCTATATAAAATAGAAATATGTTAATGTTTAGTCGGAATTAGATTAAACAAATTATGGAAAAGTAATACAATATGCAGCCATTCGCTCGATAATACTTGTATTATAAGATTTATAATTAGACTTTGAAAGTATTAACGACCCAGGTCTCACTACGTGGAAGTTGCTGCAGGTGGAGACCCACGAGCTAACGGTGACTCTAGTTTACTTTAAAATCCGCGTTCCGCGATACCGATCCTTTATGCCTTCCGCTCGGATATCTTGGGCATGGTTCAAAGCTAACAGGAGGTATCTAGCCTTAGCTACAGGGACCCCACTTACAGAGAGCTTTACCGTTCGACACACTCGCCTCGGGCATAACGGATTATTAAGCACATTCGAATTCGTGCTTCCGAATTTCGAACAATCAAAGCGCATTAATCGCGTTCGCGATACTCACATGTGTTATAATTACGTAGATTCTACTATTCTATCCAAATTCGCGAAGTAATCTAATCGAAATGTCGAAAAAATAAAACGAAGTCCCCGGTAGGACTTTCAATCGCGTATGCGAACACTCACGTGAGTGTTAGAATAACGGTGACTCTAAGTTGAAATCCGAAGCGCACCCCGAATTTCAACACTAAAACGAAGTCCATGATAGGACTTTTAATCGCGCCCGGACACCCACGCAAATGTTCGGAAAACGGTGACTCTACTCTAAATAAACTAATCGAATATTCGAGCAAACAAAACGAAGTCCCCGGTAGGACTTTTAATCGCGCACGCGAACACTCACGTGAGTGTTAGAATAACGGTGACTCTAAGTTGAAATCCAAAGTGACATTAGTTAACCGGTATTTAGACTCCGATGATATTTGTCGAGGGTTTTTACCCCTTCTCACAAATATGAGGATTGTCATAACACCAGCTAGTTATGTGCAGCACTACAAGGCAAGCCGTTCGCGCACCCCGAATTTCAACACTAAAACGAAGTCCATGATAGGACTTTTAATCGCGCCCGGACACCCACGCAAGTATTCGGAAAACGGTGACTCTACTCTAAAAAAACGCGTTCGCGAGATAATCTAATCGAATATTCGAGCAAATGAAACGAAGTCCCCGGTAGGACTTTTAAATCGCGCCCGCGTACCTTCACGTGAGTATTAGAAAAACGGTGACTCTACTCTAAATTCGCGTTTTCGATACGAACAATCAAACGAAATATAATCGCGCCCGAGAACACCCACGCTTGTGCACGGTGACACGCGCGCCAGTATTCTTCCTATCCTTCCCGTATCCGCGCGTAAAAATCGATGATGAATCGAGCCGGGTGATGACGCATTTGACCAGAGGTGAACCCCTATCCCTTGATGATCTATACTGGAAAAGAAGAAGACAAGGAAAAAATAAAAAAAAGAAAAGAAAAGACATATTGAATATCGTTGCATGTTTACTCGATCATCCCTGAAAAAAAAAAAGATGAATAAGAGAAAGAGAAACAATATATAAAATAGAAAATAAATGCGTATAAATAGATAAAAGTGCTGGAGAATGAAAGAGCTCTGCACGATGCTGAAACAGCTGCCCGCATCATCTCATGGGTCCTACCTAAAACTTATAAATCATAATTAATAAGAATATATTAATAACATAACTGAAAACATAATTAAAAGCATAATTAAAAAGAAACAACATAAATAAATATTAAGAAAACATAATTGAAAAAAAAACAACCTAAATAAATATTAAGAAAACATAACTGAAAAGAAATAACTTATTAATAACATAACTGAAAACATAATTAAAAAAGAAATATATGAGATAGAAAAGAGAAAAAAAGAAATGCAGTTCTATACGATGCTGAGACAGCAGTCCGCACCTTCTCATGTGTCCTACCTAAAATTTATAAATCATAATTAATAAGAATATATTAATAACATAATTAAAAA
The DNA here is from genome assembly GCF_912470025.1 of Vespa velutina. Taxonomy (NCBI): domain Eukaryota; kingdom Metazoa; phylum Arthropoda; class Insecta; order Hymenoptera; family Vespidae; genus Vespa; species Vespa velutina. Next base: position 8,997,140 of record NC_062190.1, on the reverse strand, counting down.
CATGATTAAACACATAATTAAACACATAAATAAACACATAATTAAACACATAATTAAACACATAATTAAACACATAATTAAACATATAATTAAAAACATAATTAAAAAGAAATAACATATTAATAACGTAGCTGAAAACATAATTAAAGAAGAAAAATATGAAATAGAAGGGAGGAAAAAAGAGATGCAGTTCTATACGATACTGAGACAGCAACCCGCACAGAGGCACACCCCCATGGCCCATCCCATGGGTCCCACCCGAGATTATAAATCATAATTCATAAGAGTATATTAATGACATAAAAAGTAAGAATAAAAAAAATATGACTTAAAAAAGAGAGCCGCAGAAAGATAAGAGAATAGAAGCAGCTCTACATGATGCTGAGACAGCAACCCGCACAGAGACCCTCACCCATGGGCCCCTCCCATGGGTCCCACCCAAGACTATAAATGATAATTAATGAAAGTAAAATAGAATAAGTAGTAATGACAGTGAAGAGAATGGTCTGTGCGTTTCAATTTTAAATCGATAATATATCTATTAATCAATAGTATATAGTAGTACATGTATATGATCCTTATAACGTTGTTAAGAATATCCTGTTGTTTAAATATTAATTAATTATAATTTACGTACATCGTACACTATTTAAATGTTAAGATAATCTTCTTTATTAATTATTCCTTCCCGTGTTGTCGATCCCACGACCTGAAAATAGCTGAAAAGAAATAAAGAAAGAAAAACGTATATGTACATATGTATATTAATTATACGAATGATAAAATTATGAATTTAATTTAATTAAACATAACAAAAATAAAAGATTAATTAATAAAAAAAAATAGAATATGCAGAACACTGACCTAAAGAAATATTATTCTCTCTGAAAGAAATATTATATTTATTACTCGATAATATATAATATTACATGTATATGATTCTTATAAAGTTGCTAAGAAAATCCTATTGTTTAAATATTAATTAATTATACGTGTATCGTATATTGTTTAAATGTTAAGAGAATCTTCTTTATTAATTATTCCTTCCCGTGTTGACGATCCCACGACCTGAAACTAGCTGAAAAGAAATAAGGAAAGAAAAAAGAATATATATACCGTTATATTAATTATACGAACGATAAAATTCTGAAATTAATTTAATTAAACTTAAGAAAAATAAAATAAAAAGAGATATTGTATTACTTGTACATTTCATAAATATATGATTTTAATGTAGAACTCGATTTTATTAAAATAAAATTATGAATTGAATTGAACTTTAGAAAAGAAAAAATGTGCAAAATTTATCAATCGACTTTAACGTAAAATTTAATTTTATTGAACTAGAATCATAAATTCAATTAAGTTTTAAAAAAAAGTTTAATATTAAAAAGGCATAAAATATGAAATAATACTATTCGCGTACGCGTGGAAATGTGGGAATATTATTTACGGAAAGTTACTTCGTCTCAGATTTTTAAATTTACACCCCTACACCCATCACCATAAGAGCATTTTGAGTGACAACATGGTAAAATTAAAATACTAACACGATAAAGCTAAGAGCCATTCTCGGAAGTTCTTAGTGAACCTTCGAAAATAACTCAATAGCTTAATAGTTGTCCTCTTGAGCCACATGTTGTCTTCGGCATATAGCCTCTTCTTTCCTTCGTGCCTCAACCTAATCGATTATCACTCTAAAACTGTAACGACAAAATTTCATTCCAAATTCTAAGATATGAAAGAAAACCCTAATACAACCCTAACGCATCTGAAAACTTATTATCCTTTCGAAAGATACTTTTTCGCAGCGTGGGATAAATTAGACATTAATTATAAAAAAAATTAGAAATTAGATAATAGTATATTAATTGCTGAAAATCCTGAGCTAAAAATTAATTAATTTATCATCTAGGCTTACGGACTACGTCTCTTTGTTTTTTAGCAATCATTCTACTCGATTTTTCTCTTTCAAAACCAATGACTCTATGGAGACTTTTCTTGTATCAATTTAAATTGATTAAATATTTAATTAATAATTATTTAAAAATATAAAGTAAACCCTTGGACGTTCCTTCTTACAAACGAATATTTTAATTATTGTAATAAAATCATCCACAATTTCGTTTGTAATCCAGAGACTATCCATCGCGAGTGTCTTCTTGCTCATTCTTTATTAGAACTTATGAATATCGATTCTTTACTTATTTCCGCGCGAGTAAAATATTTAAAAATGTATTAAAATATTCAAAATCTCAAATAATTATAAACGCGTTTGAGCAAGAAGATCCTATCCTGTTCTAATAAATAAATGAAAAAATAAAAAACCATTCATGAATAAATCTCCGAAGAAATTTATTCGTGGTCACTCAATGCTCTTCTACTAATTAATTACAACCAACCACCCATGCCGATTCGGACCTTTCGTCCTCGACATGATTGAGTGATCGGAGGGACTTAAAAATTCACTCACAACTTAAGAAGTTCTGCGATGGCTCCAAAACACTCGTCTGCGGTTTATGTCGAAATTGTTGATTAGGTAGATCGGCATCGAAGTTGATCAAAATCCTCTTCAATGATGCACTGACTCTATTACGCGATAAATAATTTTTAACGAACGGTCACTGAATTTATTTTGAGAAACTATACTGTCTTTTGTAAATACAGTCTGTGAGACTGTTAAAAAAGCAAAACGGTGTGCAAACAAACACTGACTCTAACGATTGCATTGCACGCAATCGATACAAATACACTTGTTTAAATCGCGAAACACGAACGAACAAACACTGCTTCTAATTCGCGATATTCTTATTCCAGCGATACAAATATTCGATTACATTAATACTTCGCAAACGATTACAATGATGTTCTGAAACAAAAAAATTAAACAAAATTATTAATATCACTGTATCAATAAGAAACTATAAAATTTACTCAAAGGATCGTTTATATTTATGTTTATATGTGTAGGCACAAGATCTTCAAACCCGAGATTGAAGTTTAAAAGTATTGGTAGCTTATATCAAAATTATTTTAAGTTTCTCGAACAAATTTTCCTTTATAATGTTTAAACGAATTTAATATTGTTTAAATATTACTTTATCGTACTCCGTAAATGTTATAGATTATTTAATTAATTTAGAAATTATCGAAAATATTAATTTATAAGCTTTCGCGATTAGAAATAAAGATTACCGATGTGCACTGGTCGGAATGAGAAAGAAAACTAACTCGCAAATCGTCAAAGTTGATCGAAGGACCGTTCATGTTTATATTGCACAAGGCCAACAAACCCGAGATTAAATTCTGAAGTATCAGTATTTTATAACAAAATTATTTTATGTCTCTCGCGCGTTTCTGCCCTTTTAATGTTTAAACGAAAATACTATTGTTTAAATAATGTTTTATTGTGCTCTGTGTATGTTAAAGATTGTTTTATTAATTAATAAATTATCGAAATTATCAATTTTTATGTTCCGTGATTAGAAATAGAGAGTACCGATGTGCACTGGACAGAGAGCAAAAGAAGACTGACTCGCGAACCGTCAAAATTAATCGAAGGACTATTTATGTTTATATTGCACAAGGCCAACAACTCCGAAGTTAAATTTTGAATTATCAGTATTTTATATTAAAATTATTTTAGATTCTTTTCTTTATAATGTTTAAACGAATATACTATTGTTTAAATATTGCTTTATTGTACTTAGGATATGTTAAGGATTGTTTAATTAATTAAGAAATTATCGAAATTAGCAAATTTTATGTTCCGTGATTAGAAATAGAGAGTACCGATGTGCACTGGACGGAGAGCAAAAGAATACTGACTCGCGAACCGTCAAAGTTAATCGAAGGACCATTTATGTTTATATTGCACAAGGCCAACAACTCCGAAATTAAATTTTGAAGTATCAGTATTTTATATTAAAATTATTTTAGATTCTTTTCTTTATAATGTTTAAACGAATATACTATTGCTTAAATATTGCTTTATTGTACTTAGGATATGTTAAGGATTGTTTAATTAATTAAGAAATTATCGAAATTATCAATTTTTATGTTCCGTGATTAGAAATAGAGAGTACCGATGTGCACTAGACGGAGAGCAAAAGAATACTGACTCGCGAACCGTCAAAGTTAATCGAAGGACCATTTATGTTTATATTGCACAAGGTCAACAACTCCGAAATTAAATTTTGAAGTATCAGTATTTTATATTAAAATTATTTTAAATTCTTTTCTTTATAATGTTTAAACGAATATAATATTGTTTAAATATGGCTTTATTGTGCTCTGTGTATGCTAAGAATTATTTAATTAATTAAGAAATTATCGAAATTATGAATTTTTATGTTCCGTGATTAGAAATAGGGCGTACCGATGTGCACTGGACGGAGAGCAAAAGAATACTGACTCGCGAACCGTCAAAGTTAATCGAAGGACCATTTATGTTTATATTGCACAAGGCCAACAACTCCGAAATTAAATTTTGAAGTATCAGTATTTTATATTAAAATTATTTTAGATTCTTTTCTTTATAATGTTTAAACGAATATACTATTGCTTAAATATTGCTTTATTGTACTTAGGATATGTTAAGGATTGTTTAATTAATTAAGAAATTATCGAAATTATCAATTTTTATGTTCCGTGATTAGAAATAGAGAGTACCGATGTGCACTAGACGGAGAGCAAAAGAATACTGACTCGCGAACCGTCAAAGTTAATCGAAGGACCATTTATGTTTATATTGCACAAGGCCAACAACTCCGAAATTAAATTTTGAAGTATCAGTATTTTATAGTAAAATTATTTTAGATTCTTTTTTTTATCATGTTTAAACGAATCTACTATTGTTTAAATATTGTTTTATTGTGCTCTGTGTATGTTATGGATTGTTTAATTAATTAAGAAATTATCGGAATTATCAATTTTGATGTTGCGTGATTAGAAATAGGGCGTACCGATGTGCACTGGACGGAGAGCAAAAGAATACTGTCTCACGAATTGTCAAAGTTAATCAAAGGACCATTTATGTTTATATTGCACAAGGCCAACAACTCTGAAATTAAATTTTGAAGTATCAGTATTTTATAGTAAAATTATTTTAGATTCTTTTTTTTATCATGTTTAAACGAATCTACTATTGTTTAAATATTGTTTTATTGTGCTCTGTGTATGTTATGGATTGTTTAATTAATTAAGAAATTATCGGAATTATCAATTTTGATGTTGCGTGATTAGAAATAGGGCGTACCGATGTGCACTGGACGGAGAGCAAAAGAATACTGTCTCACGAATTGTCAAAGTTAATCAAAGGACCATTTATGTTTATATTGCACAAGGCCAACAACTCTGAAATTAAATTTTGAAGTATCAGTATTTTATTTTAAAATTATTTTTAGTTTCTCACACGTTTCTTTTTTTACAATGTTTAAACAATTTTACTATTGTTTAAATATTACTTTATCGTACTATGTGTACATTAAATATTGTTTAATTAATTTAGAAATTACCGGAATTATTAAGTTATAAATTTTTGCTATTAGAAATAGAGATTATCGATATGCACTCGTTGGATTCCAAAAGTAAACTAAGACAGTATATGACAAAGTCAATTGAAGGAACGTTTACTTTTATATTGTACAAGGCTAACAATTCAGAAATCAAAATTTTAAAGTATTAGGATTTTGAATTAAGATCATTATAAGTTTATCGCGTTTTGTAATCTTTTTAACATTAACGGGAATGTACTATTGTTTAAATATTAGTTTAAATATTAGTTTATTGTACTCCGTGTGTATTAAAGATTGTTTAAATAATTGAAGAATTATCGAAATTATTAATTTATATGTGTTAGAAAGGGTGAGAGTCGATGTGCACTCGTCGGATTCCAAAAGTAAACTAAGATGGTAAATGACAAACTTAATTAAAGTATCGTTTATGTTTATATTGCATAAGTTCAACAAACCGGAAATAAAAATTTTTACTTATAGGTATCCTAAATTAAGATTATTATAAGTTTCTCGCACTTTGCGATCTTTTTAACGTTTATAAGAATGTACTATTGTTTAAATATTAGTTTATTGGACACCGTGTAGGTTAAAGATTGTCTAAATAAGTGGAAAAATTATTGAAATTATTAATTTATATGTTTTTCTGTTTAGGAAGAGATATGATTGTCGATGTGTAGTTATCGGACTGTGTATGAAGGCATTAAATTGATATTAATTCATATTTTTCGCGATTTATGGATTATGTAATGTTTGAACAAATGTACTATCGTATAAATTCCTTTTTATACCCTGTGTACACTATACATCGTTTAAATAATCATTGTTTTATCGAAAATATAAATTATTTCAATTTAGCTATATGGAAAGTTTGTATTCTGATATTTTATCATTGGAATTCAAAAGAAAATTGAATTAATAAATGTCAAAATCAATTAAATGTTCATTTTTCGTTGATATTAAATATAATCAACAACACGAAGTTCCAAATTTAACTGTGTAGTAATATTGAATTAAAATTGTTTTATATTTAACGTGTATTACAAATACTAAAAAATTCTAATCTCTTTATTATTCTTATTTATAGAACACAATAGTAGATATATTAATTTTCAAATGTTACTTATACATTATTTTATAACACGTTAAAGAAAAGGGTTAACCATTTCCTTCTTAAACGCAGTACTGTTGACAGAAGGTAAATGATTACAGTGCTATTATCAACAGAAATAACAGCTAATAATTTTAACTATGTACCGTCGATAATATAAGAAATTGATTTGTTACTTTGGTAATTATTATCTATGAGTGTTAAATGCCTCAAATCACGTAGGAAGGTACAATAAGAACCAACATAATTAATAATAATATTATTCATTCAACAAATTTTAACTTTAACAATATAATGTATATATATACATATATACACATACATAAAATACAATATAATACATATATATATATATATTTTGTTTTTTCTTTTATCTATATAACTATAATTCAATAAATAATGATTGAGCTTTTGTACAAGATATAAATATAACATAATAATAACAAGACAAATGGTGCACTAAAATTAACATGAAAAGAAGAATTATGCGAATGAATAATGCGCATTAATACAGCCTCTGTTGAATGCTTATGAGTATATTTATTTTACAAAATGCTAATTCGCATAAAAAGATATAATTGCAACACCATTATTCTTGTTGGAATCAATATGGCACATTAAACCACCCTGTGTATTATATTGTTCTGTTTATCACTTTTAAGATCGTTCCACCATTGTATTTCGGCTTTACCCCAGATGAGAAATATCAAATTACTCACGAAATAAACGCCAGCGGAAATATAAAATACTATTGACCATAGATGTGTATTGCTCTGTAATAAAAAATAAAATATATATATACATACATACACATATACACTGTATATAAGATAACACGCCTATATAAGATAAGAACGCCTTTATAAATATTTATATAATAGAAAGATAATGCGCAACATATAAAATAAATTTCTAATATTATATATGATAAAAATTATACTTACCAGGTCGGTAATAATTTCTCCACAGATTATTGGTGCAATTATCGCGGTAACAGAGGCCAAACAATTAGTGATAGACATCATAGTACCGGCATGATTCGGACTAAGATCGATATGATTTAACTGATATCCACAAAGCGATCCAGCGTTGAGTCCAACCGCTACAATAAGAATTATAACAGTCCAGAGTGGATTATCAATCGGAACAAAACCCAAAACAATCAGAGCTGCGGCAGGGCCCCAATAAGCAAGTGTATTAGCTAACTTTCTCGTTATCGATCTAGAGACATTCTTTTTAAGAGCATAATCCGAAAGCCAGCTTACAGGGAAGCTTAATATCCACATCGCTAAATAAGGCAATGCTGAGATACCTCCGTTCTGTAAATTATTACAATTAATAAGAGCAATATATTAATGTGAGAAAAGTATTTCAATGATATATTCGCACGATCAATTTATTACCTTTTCGATATCAAAACCTAAAACGGAATTCAAATAAGTTGGCATTTCTGTGAGAAGAGTCCAATATCCCCAATTTTGACCACAATGGGCGATTATTAGTGCCCACATTGGTGTCGATGTGAAAATCTCTTTCCATGGTGTTCGTAATTTCTGAAACAGCGCAATAATTCCGAGCATTAATAAAAAAAGAAAACGATATAAATACGATATTAACGTAAGTTCCAATGACAAAAAATTTCTTCGAAAATTCATAATCGTTGAGAAAAAAAATAAAAAAAAGAAAAGGAAAAATAAACCTCTTTTTTGATTATATAACGTATCACGTATTATATCATGTGAAAAGTGAAGTTGACGCATTCATAATTACAGTGGTATTCCCTTTACCGTGTGCAATTACAGTTTCAGTTTTTACAATCTTTTCTTCTAACGAGTAAAGTAAAGGACAAATTCAAATAGTAATAACTATATATACGTATATATATATAGATACACGAGACAATCTCTCGTTCCTATTAAATTATGTGTTAAATCAATTGTAAAAGCAATGCTCGCGTAATGATACATGCGAGATCGATACGTCCGTTCTCTTTACGTATGTAATAGTAAATAAATAAATATGTATATATATGCATAGCTATCTAATCGCTTTGTGAAACTAACAAGTAAGATGCGATCTCCTTACATAATAATTCGTAATACATTGTTACTCGATAAAACGGCTTAGCGCAATACTTAGAAAGTGACAATAATGATTAAAAAAAGAAGAAGAAAGATAAAAAAAAAAAAAGAAGAAAACTTCGATTGAAATTTTATCCTCGTTTCCAAAGTTATCAATGGAAAAAAATCTGATAAAATCGTCAAATTTCCAATGACGCATTATCTCCTCGAATTTTTTTCTACTTGAATTCTTACTAATAACACGTTAGTTATAACATTTCACATTTTCTGTCAGCCTTGAGCCGACGCGCAAAACATACCGAACATACAGGAAATTTAATTTAAAAAGACAAAGTATTGTATTATCGTTAAAATTGCATTAAAATAGCAAGTAAGAAGCTAAAAATAACAAATAGGATAGAACAAAAATATATTTTCAGCACAAGGCAATCGTAAATTATAATTTGCTTTGATGAAAAAACAAAACAAAAAAGAAGAAAAAAATGATCTATTCCAATGATATAATAACCGCTACGCGATGGAATTCCGAACAATAACAATTATTACAAAAATAAATCTAGCGTGTAAAAAATCGATCGAATACCATTTTTTTTTAATCGTTCGATCGCGATTAAATTATAATTATTCCAGAGGAGAAGGCTCTTGAAGAATTGTTACGCACATTATTCATTTTTTAATATGAATTATTTTTCTTATCGTGTGATTACATAATCAAACCAAATCGAAATATTTCCATTTAGAATATGGATAGTTCCCGAGTCTATCGAACTCTATAAAAAGAAATTATCGTTGTACTCTGATCATTAGAAATAGATCAACTAATGCTCACTAAATCAAAGTATATAAATAAAATTTACGATTAGCCTGCATTATCTTAATTCTTATTTGCTATGTAAAACATATTTATTATCAATTTTATTTTACGTTTAATAAATATGTCCTGTAAAGGCCAATGCTTAATACTTTATCGTTCCTCGATAAAGTCAGTTTTTATTCATTATGTTCGTACCATCGGCATTATTTACGAAATTTTAAAAACTGTTCTTGCATATTATAATTTATTCACCTCTTTGTTATCAGTATGAGTACTTTCAAGGCTGCTCTTAATATACATCTTTTCTTCAATGGAAATGGTTGAGTGAGTAGACGGTGTATCAGAACCGAGGAAGAGGAAAATTATACTCCAACAGACAGCAAAAGCACCAAAAATATAAAAAATGCTAGGCCATCCTATTGATGATGCTGCGAGTAGACCACTAAACGGAAGAGCGAGGACTGTACCAAACTGTGCTCCTGCGTATGTGAAGGTACCTTCAAAAAAAAAAAAAAACGATATAATTGAATAAAGAAATAAAGAGAGAAAGAAAGAGAGAGAGGATAATGAAACTAATAATAGAACAATAGGTAAAGAGAAGAATAAGGAACATGTATTTCACGGTTTTTTCTTGTTCTTTTTTGTTTATAATTTTCGCACCTTTTTTCAGTAATTTCGTTCTATTTCGCGTATCAAACGGTTCTCACCAAGTCTTGCCCTCTCTAAGGGCGGCACCCATTTGGAGAGAAGGCTGTGTATGGAAGGTAAGAGGCAACCTTGAGAGAGACCCATGCCTACCCTGCAAACGTATACAGCTATGATGCCACCATAATGAGCAGCAACGTGCGTCAATATACTAAATACACCGCAAATGAACATCCCCAAACAGAGGACCTTTTGAGTGCTCCAAATACTGATGAAATAACCCGATGGTATCTGTATTATCGTGTAACCCCAGAAAAACGAACTAAGGATCGATGATCTTTGCGACGAAGTCCATCCATAATCCTAAATATAAAAAAAGATCGATCTAATTGTTTAAAAATGTCACAAAATTATTAAAAAATTATTATTATTTAAAAATTACAAATATTTATCATATATATTACATATACATACATACATATATATATATATATATATATATATATAAAATCTAATTATTTCACATTTAATAATAATATTAATTATTTTTAATATATATATATATATATATATATATATATAATAATTTAATATATATATAAATATTAACTTATAAAATCTTTTAAATAATTTGTTTTATACTTTCATAATTACATATTAATAGAATTCATTTAAAGAAATTAATACTTTTGTTTAATCTTTTGTCGAATACATTAATATTATAGCTTATAGCTGGTTCTTGATACTGAACGTTATAAACATTGAATAATTACTTACTTCGATCTCTGGGTTCGCTGTAGTAGAGTTCGACATTGCCACAACAGCCACTGATATTCCCACTCTAAGAAAATATCCAATGACCATGGCGAAGAAAAGTAGAAGGACTTGTAAATGTCTGACCCCCAGTTTACCTGAAATATATATATATACACATATGTAGAGCACATACATATAGAGTATATATGTACATATGTATGGCATATATATATAAAGAGACATATATGTATATAAAACACATACACGCACTATATTCAATAAATGAAAGTAATGTTCATCTTGATCTTAATTCCGATCAATTAAAAAATGAAAAAGGCTTATTATGTCAAGATCATTTAAATATTTAAATTTTACACGTGTCATTTTTTTCTTTTAATTATTGACGATTGATATATTCATGGATTAATTCATAATATAATTTAATATTATATACCTATATATTTAATAATATTTCGAGATTAAGATAAGAATTTATCAAGTCGACAACGAATCAACTAAAAATGATATATCTTTTTTTACGTATTTACGAAGTATTTCAATATAACTTATCTAGAATTAAACACTGTTATGATTAAAATGAGATAAAAAAAGAGAGGGTAAATTTGATATATACATCTAGAAATGAGAACGCAATAAGACACTCGTATAAGTAAAAAATCTCCTCGTTATCTTGTTTTTCAATTAAAATATTATCTCAATCATCAAGAAATTATTTATTAATTGCGATAACGAACGCGGTTTTAATTTATTCTAATAAATTAAAAATATCTCTTGAATCTAAACAAAAAAAACTAATTTATTTAAACAAAACAAATCGTATGATGTACGTGAAAAGTACGTAAATGAGATTATATTTTAGGGTAATAGGCAAACCCAGTAAAAATTTCTTCAACAAGTCAAGAAACGACATAAAAAAATATGATAACAAAAAATAATTTGAAGAAAATTACTAAAGTAATAATATAATTTATAAAAAGTGGTATATTAACATAGATATAATGTTAAGTTTACAAGCTCGCTAATGATACGCTTCGAAACGTTTCTTGAATGTATCACAATGTTCATTGCAATAGAAAAATTATTTGTGAAATTTAAATTTTACAATTGATGAAACGCGTCAATCAGAGGATCGTTCGAATAAATCATTTTCAACATACATCCAATCGTACACAGTTATTAATAATAATGGCGATAATGATAACACTGACAATGACAATGATAAATAAATCTACCTGGCGACACCTTCGTTACACCGTCGCTCCTACCTTCCTTTCTGTTAGCTGTCATTTTCGCTTCTGCAAGAATACACCGTTCTAAAAATGTTAATCGTATATACTTATATCGAGTTCCCCACCGATTTACGAAACACCACGCCCCTCTATTTTTCCTTTGATCCTCTCCTCTAGACTAATCGTAACGATTTCTATATACAAACTCGTAGAATGCAACTAAAGGCGTGAACGACGACTTTTATTTATATATTTATGCGTTCTCAGATATACAAAATATATATTAAAAATTGTTTGATATCAAATGCAAGAAAATACCAATAACATAATGTTTTTATCTAATCAATAGAAAGACTCTCTAATAATTTAATTTATGATACATTAATATTACAGAAATTTACATATATTGTTTTTATTAATAAATTGTTTTTGCATTGAGTTTCCTCAAGTAGAAAAAATATTTTTTTAAAGTATATCTTATCGCACATTCTTCACAAAGAAATATCTAATCTTCCATAAATTTTATTAATCGTAGGAAGGATTACTGAATGCATGATTACATCATTTCATTTCTTTCATAATATCGTATTACTTTACTACGCGTAACTTTGTTTATTGGTATCAAAGAGGATATATAAAAGTACATAAATATTAGTATGAATGATAAGTATGTGTATTTAAATGTATAAGTATATAAGAATATTGCTCATTTATAATATATATATATAAATATATATTATATATATATATATATATAATTATTTTATACGGCAATTATTAAACTAAGCCAATTTGTACATTACAATACAATTTTTTTTTCTTGTCATTATTTGTTTTAATTCAATATTGCCATTTAAAAAGAAAAATAAAAACAAATCGACATTTATATCTATACGTATATTTTTTTTCTTTTTCATTAAAGCAATTATATTACCATAGGTGAGAAACTTTCACCAGTGTTAAATGTATATTTCATATTTTTATACAATTGTAAAAGAGCACTGTATTCTCGTCGACTATTTTACAAATACACAAAGCGTACGAATAAAAATAATCATTACGTTAATAGATATAATCCTTGCAATGTTAGGCCAATTTTGTATAAGACACTATGATCTTTAGTATGAAATTATTAATGAAGTGAAATAATCTTGAGTATATTTATAAATGTAATTTTAAATATATTAATTTGAAAAAAGATCTTTTCCATAATTTCTGCCCAATGACATTGATAATAAATATATATATATATATATATATATATATATATATATATATATATATATATCGATAAGAAATAATGTTAACGAGACTGAGAAAATGTTACGAGGCATTATTAAATGTATTTGGCGAAACAATGCATTCTGTTCAAATAATTATTTCTTCGCATTGCACAAGATGTATTTTTTTTTACATAAGGTATGTCCTTATTGAAACATATCTTCGTCTTAATAATAATATTACTAAAACACTTTTATATCCTTCTTTTCTTCCTTACAGGTTCTTTGTTTCCATTTTTCTCTTCATTATTGACATTTTCCTTAGAATTACCAGATTTCTTTGGAGTTTCACAAAGGCTCAAATTTGGTAATCTGAAATCGCCAGTTATATATATGAATAAATCATAAAAAATACATACATGCACTCAACTCAATAAAATCATTACTATTAAATCTTACCCTAAGGAGGTATTCAAATCGGTTCCGTTAGAATGCGCAACTTTATCTGCATTTATTGGCTGTTCGTCTTGCGTATTATTTTTTGACGTAAGTTGCGTTTGAGTATAAGGATTTCTAGAAATAGTTATCTGTGTTGGTGGTGAAATTCCATGATTGACATAATATTTGGCCAAATTAACTGTGACACTTTTTGTGCAATTATATGTCTTATATATTCCTACAAGATAATCTGCAAGTTCAAACATATTCGATCGAAGGGATATTATTATAAATTGGGCATTCTTTGTTCTCTCTTTAATGTAGTGACCAACAATGGAAACATTTTTGAAATCCAGAGCTGCGTCTATTTCATCCATAAAATATAATGGGGTCGGTTTATAATGATGTAATGCAAAGACCAAAGCCAAAGAGCTCAGGGTTTTTTCACCACCACTAAGATTACTAATATTTTTCCAAGATTTCTTTGGTGGTCTTACACTGAAAACTATCCCTTCGCTAAATGGATCCAATGAATCGACTAATTCAAGTTCAGCATCTCCTCCCAAAGTTATCATTTGATACATTTCTTTCAGCTTACTCGTTATTAATGTAAAACCACCAAGAAATTCATTCATTCTTTGTCGTCGTACATTTTCATAAATATCTCTTAAATTATTTCTTTCAGTAGTTATTAATTCGAGATCCGTAACACGTTGTAAATAAAGTTTATCTTTTTCTTCGTAATCAGCAATAATTTGCATATTAGGAGTATCTTTTGGTAAATATTGCATGGCTTTTGTTAATTTATCTGTTACAACCTTCTCGTCCAATTCATTTATTTCTTCCTCTGATAATTCTTTTAATACACCAGGTTGTTCCCCTGGAATTGTATGAAGTTTCAAAGAATTTATTTTCCTGTTATAATCTGGTAGTTGTTGCTTAATCGCCGCTAAAACTTTCTTATATTCACTAAATTTCTGATCTAAATCTATTTTCACGGCTTTCATTTTATTTTCACGAATTTTTAATACTTCCAATTCTCCCTTTATAGACGCCGTAGCTTCGTCTCGTTCTACCAGTGCCGCATTAACTTTGTTTAATTCTTCCAACAAAACTTTGCCCTTTTCCTCTAAATCACTTTTCTGATTTTGCATTTCACGTATTTTTTCTTCCGCAGTGAGTATATCGTTTTCAAGAGTTTTTATACGTTGTTCCACTTTTTTATAATTTCGTTCGGCTGTTGTAATAGCCACTTGTAATTTATAAACCTCACCTTTTGTTTTATCTATCTGTTTATTTAAGTTTGATATTTTTTGCTGTTGCTCCCTTACACGCCCACCAGATATTTTCTCAATCTCCATATTGATGTCAGAAACTTTATTTTCAACGATGGTAGATTTTTCTTGAACCATATCCAATTTCGTTTTGGCAGCATCTACAATTTTCTTCAACTTTTGTACCTCCTTTGGATCGCATACAGATTCTGTAACTTTTTTTCTCTGATTCTTAAGTTGTACTTCTAATAACGACTTTTGTTCCTTAAGAGTCTGTATCTCAATATTATATTTATTTCTATCAACTATCATATCCTTCAAAGAATTTGAAAGAGTATGTATTTGATTTTCCAAAGTTTGCTGTTTAGTTCTTAAATCGTTACATTCTTTATATACTTGATCAAGATTTCCTTGTAATTTATCAATGTCAGCAACAGAAGGCTCATTTCTAACTACTTTTTGACCTATACGACCTTTAAATGCAGTACGTCCACCACCACTCATAGTACCTGACATTTCAATTAATTCTCCTTTTAAGGTAACCACTCTGTAACGTCTTTGGCCATATGCAATTCGTGTCGCTTGATCTAAATTATCTGCTGCTAAAGTATCTTGTAAGCCATAATAAAATGCTGGTAATATTTCTTCATCCTCAACGCGTATTAAATCAAAAAGTCTGGGAACGTTTTCCGGTGTCTGTAACTTTTGTTTGCACTTTGACAAATAACGTTGTTGTTTTTCTAAAGGTATAAATGTTGCACGTCCTATATCATTTTGACGAAGAAAAGTAATGCACGCTTGAGCAGTGTTAACTGTATCCACAACGATGTTATCCAATGGACCACAAGCAGTTGAAACTGCTACATCGTACTTAGCATCTATTGCACCGAGATCACCCTAATGAAAAATTATCTCGTATTAAATAGCTTTAATTGAAATGAAAATTAGTAAATTAGTAAAATAATAAAATAATTATAAATGATATTTTCTAAACGTTAATGTTCATAAATAAATGGCATATGTAAAAAAACATACCAATCTACCATAAATACCAGGAATCCTTCCTTCCCTTTTTTCTTTCATAAGTAAATTCAAAACTTTATTTCTCGAATTATTTGCTTGCATAGCGGACCTTTTTTCTTCGTAAGAAATTCTTAAATTCTTTAGCTTCGATGTCATTTGAATCTCACGATCCTTTACTTGTTGAAACTCATTTTTTGCTTGATCCAAACTTTTCTGAGTAGCGGGAATCTTTTTATTTAAGGAATCAAGTTGTTCAGTTCTTTGTTTAATTGTATTTACAGTAGTTTCTAAAGTTTCTTTTATATTATTCAATTTTTCTCGCTCTGTTTGTTCGATAGATGTGTATAATTGTAATTTAGAATCTTCAATATCAAATGTACCCTTAGCTTCGTCAACATCTTTTCTAAGAGATATTAAATTTTTCTCTAATTGAGATCGTTCGTTAAGCAATGGTTCCGTTTGTTCACGTAAACCACTCATTAAAGTAACCAATGCAGCTTCCTCCTTTTCTCTAGATTTTACATGCTTCGTAACATGTCGTTCATATTCCTCGATCGTACTTGAATTTTTTTTAGGTATTGCTTCCAATTCTTCTAATTTATTTTTTTCCTGAAATCATTAAACAAAAATGAACTTTTTATAAAAATATAAATCTCATAGAAATCTTTAATTTTACAATTAAACTTACAGTTTTCACCAATGCAAGATTCTCTTTTCTTCTTTTATTTGTCTCAACCATCTCTGCATATAAATATTCATCCTTTTTTCTTATTTGTTCAAATTGTGCATCAATATTATTTTTATTAGACTGTAATGCATTCCATTTTTTACTCTTTTCATTGAGTACCTTTTGTTTTTCTTCCTTTTCTTGATGAATAATTTGTATTTCATTTACTAGATTTTTAACATCTTTATCTACTTCATTCGTTTTTTCTTCTTGTAAAGTAATTTCCTGTGCTGTCCTAGCACTGATTTATGACAAACTTGAAATTATTGATGTGAATTAAATGAAATAAAATAATGTATCATAGAATCTCTAAAGACAAGGTAATAATGTATTAAAGCAACTGTAATATAATACTGTAACTTACCGTTTACAATGATACAATTGATATTGTAATTTTGTTACACCATTCTCCATTCTCAAATAATTAACTGCATCTTGCATAGGTTCTTGTAAAGCTGCTTTTTCCTTTTCAACAATTCGAAGACGATTCATTTTTTCTACCCTACATTCTGATAATAATTCAATCTTCTCAACCAATTTTTCAAGAGGCTCTTTGAAACGTACAGTACCAATGATATCTTCCAGAAATTCTAACATACCCGTTTCATTGTCACTTACAGTTTTTGGTTTCATCATTGCTATCTGCTCTACTTCACCCTATTAACAAATTTTTATATTAGACCTTAAGATTTTGAAATATTAATTATATTTTTATCATTCATACCTGTAATATTAGAAATCGATTGTGATCTAAATCAACACCATGAGATCTCAAAAGTTTAGATATCTCCTTAAATAGTACTTTTTTATTGTTTAATTCATAATATGATGTATTATCTCTAAATGCTGTTCTAGATATTACAAATTCACTATTTGGTACAACGTCATAATCATCACCTTCCTATATTATAAACATTTATTTTTCTGTTTTCATATATTTTTTATACAAATAAAATCTTATACACAATAGAGAATTTTTTACTTTTAATTTACCTTATCAATTATACTTTGGAAATATATAGAAACGGTGCAACTTTTGCAGTTATTATGTTGACTCGAATTGTGTATCAAAACTGAGATCTTTTTTGAACGTATCTTGCTTGCTTTATAACCAAACACAAAAAGCATTGAATCGATTACATTACTTTTACCACTTCCATTTGGCCCCACAATTGCAGAAAAACACTAAAAGATACATGATAAAGAAAAAAATATAGATATATAGATTCTAAGTAGATTAATTAGATTTGATAACTATATTTACCTTATGAAAAGGACCAATAACTTGTTTGCCAGAGTAACTTTTAAAGTTTTCATTAACTATTTTTGTAATCATGAGCCTAGGTCCATTTATATTTAAATCATTAATCTTTTTTGGTGGTGGTGGAATGTAAATATCATCATCTATTCTTATACCCCCATCTTCATCGTTATTAAGTTCATTATTTACAAAGTCCACTTCCATCTCATCAGAAGCATTATGTCTATCCTGTACTTTATCAGCCATTCTAAGTTTTTATTATAGCATAGTCAATATTTTGAAAAATATAATGCACACATTGATTGTTTGAGGTTAGGCAACAACATTAATTGTAAACAATATTGTTCTTATAAACATTTCATTTTATAGCTTGCACTATTCTTGTTATAATTGTATATTTATTAAAAAGTATTTCAATCAACCGCATATAACAGGAATTACAAACTAATTCAAATAAACAGAACTAAGAACTTTTCAAATTCAATTGAAACCGCGCGTTAATATTTCGGTGATAATATTATAACAATTATCAAAGTTCTCAGAAAAGTAAGTATTATACTTTACAAACTGTATGATATTTTACATTGAAAATATACGTTTCAAATTGTAGATATTGTAAAATATTATCATATTATATGTTATAATATTCTACATAACACCATTGTTACAGATAAACCGTTGATACAAAATGGCGCCGCTTAATTCAAATATTTCAAATGTATATAGCGTCCCTGTTCTTTGAGAACACGTGCGAAACAAACACCAATCAGTTGCTTGAATAAATTCATTTTAACCAATAAGAAACTGAAACCAACATTTTGGTATCTCACTCCAATCGACTAGCGTGGTTAATAAGTATTTTTTTATTTTCTTTTATTACTGAAAGAGAGAAAGAGAATATAATCACAACTGGTAATAAATGTTTATAAAAATGCTTAAAGAATTACACGTATAGGTTATAATCTTAAATAACGATTATATAATAAATCATAAATCAATGATTATACCTATTGATACTTCTATCTATTAGTTTCTGTTTATAATAACTATTAGTTAATTAAAAATATGTTAACTTTCAACTGTACATGCGTAAATGGGAGTAAACAATTTACTCGTGTATCTTTCACAGACATGCTTTTTCTAAAACGGTTAAAACATCGTACTTCTGCAAAATCTGTGAAGGTGAAACCTCATTACACTTATGAAATGTATTTACTTTATAAATTTACAATCTACGTAATAAAGTTATTTCTTTAGCAACTATATCAAACACTTGGAGTAAATGAAGATTGCGAAGATGAAACGCTTAGGCTTGCCTTTATACATCTAGCCAAACAGTTCCATCCAGACAGTGGAGCATCAGAAGCTGATGCAGTTAGATTTGCAGAAGTAAGAATATTTCAAATATGTTGTTAATTCATTTCATTGATAAAAAAAATATATAACAATATTTAATAAAATTTTGTTTAGGTTGAAAGTGCCTATAGAGAAATACGAAAATTACGCAATGATGGGAAAGAAAGTAATTCTCAATTATTACCGGATGTTGAAGAATTTGACATTAAGGTTTTCATTTATGAATATTATTATTTATATATACTTATATTATATCTTTTACTTCTATATCTTTAAATGTGTAAAATGTGTCTCTGTGTGTATATATATATATATATATTTTTTTTGTTTAAGCATACAGCACCACAACATCGTCATTATTTAAACTATGACGTTGGTATAGGAACACTAAGTAAACGACAAAGGTTACACACTATTGAAAGAGCACAAAAAGCTGTTGAAAATGTTATGGAACATAGATTAAAAAAATTACAAGCAGAAGAACGTAATACATTAATTGGAATGGATAAAAAACGTGCTCAAGACATTAAGACACGTTATGGTATGGATCGATTGGTAGAAGATTTGATTCAAGAGGCAATGAATAAAGGTGAATTCAGCGATCTTCCAGGCATTGGGAAACCTTTAAAAAATATCAACAGACAAAACCCGTATGTTGATTTCACTACCCACAAATTAAATCAGGTATACGAATATCTTTTTCAAACGCAATGTATTATAACTTTATAAGTAATATTATACATACTATAACAAGAATAAAACTAATTTCATATCATAGGTACTGATAGAAAACGGATTTACTCCAGAATGGATACAGCTTTCAAAGGAGATCAGAGAAGAAACAAAAGAATTACAAAAATTATTAACAGAAGCGCGCAATGAATTAGGTTTAATTCCATTGAATTTAGAAGAAAGAGAAAGTTGGACAAATACTATCGAAAATTTTAAACCGTTCATTAAAAATTTAAACAACAAAATTGATAAATATAATTTACTTGTACCTATACTTCAAAAACAAATGCTTCACGTTAATATAGAAACTCTAGCGGAACAAGTATTATCCAAAGAACCAATTAGATCAGCAAACAAAAAGAAATCAGTAAAAAAAGATATAAACAATACTTTTAATAACGATAATAATCTTGACATTTTCAACTTATTTCAAACAATCTTTAGAAAAAAGATCACTTGAAGATAAAATATTTAATATATAAAATATATAAAAAATGTTAATGTTTACCAAACATTTAGAATATATAGTTAGTGATTAAAAAATAGAAATGCATATCTACTTGTATAGTTTATATAAAACTTATGAAAAAAAAAAAAGATTTGAAAAGATAATTTCTTACTTTGTAAATATAAAAAATATCTAAATTTTATATTTATTCATAAAAATATAAGATTTGTACATATGATTCAATAGTTCCATTGGATTTTACCATCATCCTTTAATTGTATACGTCCCGTGGCTAAATATTTTAATGCACGGGGAAAGGCCTTATGCTCCACTTCTTTCACACGTTCTTGAAGTATATTTTCAGTATCATTTGGTAAAACAGGTACCGACTCTTGTTCTATAATAGCTCCAGAATCAATATCAACCTACGGTAAATAATGTAAAATAATTATATTATATATAATACATATTACATATAAAATATATATTTTTTTAGTATTATAACTACATGATATCTACTGTATATAAATACAATGTATAAATATTATGTATAAATAATATAGTAAAATTATTTAAATATTAAATATATATTATTAATGAATATATTAACAATTGTTACCGCAACAAAATGAACAGTGCATCCTGAAATGCGTACGCCAGCTGCTAAAACATCTTTATGCGCTTGTGCCCCTTTAAAAGAAGGTAATAAAGAAGGATGCACATTGATTAAAGCACCTTTCCATCTATTTACAAATTGTGCAGACAAAATTCTCATAAAACCAGCAAGACATACAATCTCTACTCCGGCTGCATCAAGTTCAATAGTCATTGCTGAATCAAAAGCTTCTCGACTTGGATATTGATTATGTTGAATAACCTAAATTTAAAAATAATGAAATAATTTCATAGAAGTATTATATATAGCATGTGACATTGAAGTATATTAATTATACGAATACTAATATATCAATTTCAATTTCTATTTACAATTGTTTTGATGCCTGCTCTTTCTGCTCTTTTCAATCCTTCGACATCCGGTTTATTGGATATTACTAAAACTATTTCTGCACCAATGTGTTGCGTTGGATCTTTTGTAGCATTGATTAATGATTGAAGATTAGTCCCACTTCCAGAAATTAAAACACCGACTCTTTTAAGTGGTGCTGCTAATTTGGATATAATATGTGGCACATATTTTCTCATTTCTATTTCGATCGATTTATCGAAGTTTTGGACTTGAACGCTTAATTGATCATCTATGACATTGAAATAAATTATACATAAGTACTTTAGAAAATGGCATGATATTTAAACTCAAATAACCAACTCACTATAACGAGAATTTACTGTTCCTATAACTATTGGACTCTCTTCTTTCAACATTTGTAATACTTCATCTTTATCTTTCTCTGCACAAATTAGAACAGCTCCAATGCCACAATTAAAAGTTCTCAACATTTCTTGTTGGCTGATATTACCTATAAAATATAAGGAAAAAAAATCTGATGCTTTCAAATAAAATTATTTAATTTCTTAATGTAATATCCTTGATTTCTTACCAATTGCAGCAAGCCATCCAAAGATAGGTAAAATTTTCCATTTAGATGCGTCTAAATTAACTTGAACATTTTTAGGCAAAATCCTTGGTATATTTTCTATTAAACCTCCACCGGTAATATGAGCAAAACCCTTTACCAAATTAGATTTTAAAACAGGAATGACACCTTTAACGTAAATTTTAGTTGGTTCCAAAAGTTCCTCACCTGTAATCAATTAATATAAAATGATGATATATTTATGAATTAATGAAACAAATTTCAAATCTTATTAAATAAATACCAATAGTTTTTCCTGTTTCAGAAAATGGAGCAATGTCTGTATATTTCACATTTCCTATTTCAAGAACCTTTCTCACCAGACTGAAACCATTACTGTGTACACCACTCGATGGAAGACCAATGACAATATCTTTTTCTATAATCTTATCAATGCATGGTAATAAATTATTTTTTTCAACTGCTCCTACTGCAAATCCTGCCAAATCATATTCTCCATTTGAATACATATCTGGCATTTCTGCAGTCTCTCCACCAATCTAGAAATTAAACAATATATTCAATTTCTTTTTCTGCAAAATTGAATGGTATTATATTGGTCCATAAGTAAGGCCTGTATTAAATATTCTGACATTACTTATTTTGACATTACTAATATATTGAATATATAATATATATTTACCAAAGAACATCCAGCTCTTCTGCATCCTTCTGAAACACCATTTATAACAGTGGCAGCTATATTAACATCAAGTTTACCACATGCAAAATAATCAAGGAAAAATAGTGGTTCTGCTCCATGTGCAAGTACATCATTGACACACATTGCCACTAAATCTATTCCTACCGTATCATGTTTATGACATTCAAATGCAACCTAAAAAGATAATTTAATGTTTAACAGTAATTAATGTGCCCATTATATTGTATGATCTGTATCCTATAATATGTACCCACTTTTAATTTTGTACCAACACCATCAGTACCAGAAATTAAGAGAGGATCTTTATAACCAGCAGCTTTAATATCAAATATACCACCAAAACCACCAATAGATCCCAATGTACCAGAACGCACGGTAGAACATGATACAGGTTTAATAGCAGATACCAAAGAATCACCAGCTTCAATATCAACACCACTATTTTTATATGTTAAATCACCATAACGAAGAATTGACCTGTAATGATTTTTATTAAAAAGGAATCTTTTTATAATTGTACAAAAAATATAATACACACCTAGCAATACCCTTATGTGCTATATCCATTCTAAACTGTTTCCCATCGAATGATATTTCTTTAGCAGCTTGAGTAGCTCTAGCTGCTGCTAATGCCAGTGAACGTGCGATATTAACAACAATAAGAACTCTTCCACCTAAAAATATAATAGAGAAAAATATTTTAGTTTAGTATCACATATAATAAAATTATTAATTATTCATAAACTATCTCACCGTTTGTTAATAATTGTCCTTGAGAAGATAGATCAGTGCCACTATGGAAAATAAAATAATCTTTTTTAAACATTACATTGTCAACTCCGGTTATTATTTGACCTTTGGAAGATGAAGCTGGATATCCATGAGAAGCTAAGATAATACCAGCAGCAAATACACCTTCATACCAATCAATTTGAATTTGATCCAAGGTACCATCACAGCAAGCCTGAATAAAACTATGTTATAGAAATATATCTTATCATTGTCAATAATAATTAATCTTGTATAACAAAAGACAAAATTCACCTTTATAATTGTAAATAAATCTGACTTCAGTAATGGCAATATCACTTGTGTTTCAGGATCACCAAATCTGCAATTAAATTCTAGGACTTTAGGACCCTCGTTAGTTATCATTAAACCAGCATATAAGATACCTACAATAAACAATAAAAAATAGAATGAAATTATTTTTTATATATATACTTTGTTTAAATATGTTATTATAATTATTTACCAACAAATGGTATATTTTCTTTTCTGAGTCCATTAATAGATTGCTGAAGAATATTTAATTTGACTATTTCATAATCTTTTTCACTCAACAAAGGACATGGACAATAAGCACCCATTCCACCAGTATTTGGACCAGAATCCCCATCAAATATCCTTTTGTGATCTTGCGATGGCATCATAGGAATTATGGTCTTTCCTAAATAATAATAAAGATTAGTATGATGAATATTTCAACATTTCAAAAAAATTTTTATTTTATATATTGTACCATCTGTGAATGCAAGTACCGATACTTCTTCACCCTCTAAAAGTTCTTCTACAACAATATTTTCACCAGCAGAACCAAATTTTTTATCAGTTAAAATTTCATCAATTGCTTGACACGCTTCCTCTACATTTTTGGCTACAATAACACCTTTACCCGCTGCCAAACCTGAAGCTTTTATCACAAGAGCTCGAAACGTGGCACTAAAATAAACATTTGAATTCATGTTAAAATATTTCATTAAGAACATATATTTATTTGTATTTCAGCTTACTTTTTAACAAATTCTTTTGCATCTTCAGCTTTTGTAAATCCTTTCCATTTGGCAGTTGGAATATTATAACGATCCATGAATTGTTTAGCCCAATCTTTATCGGCTTCTATTTTAGCTGCTTCCTTTTGTGGCCCAAAACAATGTATCCCTACATTTTGTAATTCATTTGCCAAACCTTTAGCAAGATATTCTTCTGGACCAACGATGACAACACTTATTCCATTTTTTTTGCTCCATTCGGCTACTTCCTATCAAACAAATCCACTATAATAAGGAACTATTTGAAATATAGATAAGACAAAATATTTAGGTATTACATACTTTATAATTCTTAACATTAATTTTTGCTAAGGAAACTTTATCCACCGAAGCTATGCCACTATTACCAGGAGCAACAAATATCTCCTTTATCTATAAACAGTAATAAAATATATATATATATATATATATATATATATATTAAAAAATATTTTACACATATAAAAATGTACTGATTAATTAATGTAAAATAATTATTTAGCCTTACATGTGGAGATTGAGATAATTTCCAAGAAATAGCATGTTCTCTACCACCATTACCTATGATCAAAACAGTTTGTCCTGCCATTTCTAAAAAAAATCACAAACATATTTTTTACTGATTGAACATTCATGAAACAAATTAAATTGTCGTCAAAAAGTTAAAGTTCTAAATTTAATGCCCAAAAATAGCCTCTATATAGAATATATAAATAAAAAATTCCATACTTAATATATGAATTTCTTTTTATGTCTTTTTATTGAATTGATATTAACTTTTATAAAAAGAAAATAAACGTTTAACTTTATCTCTTAATGGGAACACTAAAAGTATAATAAATTAACACAACAACAGGTGTCTAACACAATAAGATTTTCGATTTATAGTTCTCCCATCATGCACGTGGAGATTCTAGATCCTACAAATAGAAGTACTTATTATGTTTTTCAGTTTAACATAGCTGCCTTTTAAAAGCCAATTATTTTCGACCGTAACACCAGCGTGATATATTTCATTGACTTGTCGGCTTGAGTTAATTTTTATTAACCTCTTGCATACATACAATGATAACATATTTGACCTTTTGCAAAATTGTTTGTGTTTCATATTTTCTTTACTAACAACGAACTAACTAAGTTATCGATCGTAAAAAGATCTATCAAAGAAACGAGGCAATATTTGATGATAATAATAATAAAAATAATAATAATAATAATAATAATAATAATAATAATAATAATAATAATAATAATAATAATAATAATATAAATAATAAGGATAGTAATATTAATAATGATGATGATAATGATGATGATGATAATAATGATGGTAATAATAATAACTGATTTGAAAATTGATCGAACGATCGAACGATATATTGCAATAAATCACTTGATTTTCTTATTATTTTCGCGTTATCACATTGAAGATACGTATATATATAAATATTACTAAATTAGGAGAATTACAATTGCAGAAGTTTATTCTTATTTGCCGTGCATTTACGTACTTACTTACGTATTTATTTTCAAAGATGCTACAAAAAACGATGTAAATAATGGCGCGAAAAATAAATCGAAGGTTATGACAACATTCCTGATGAAGAAAAAAAAAATCATATAGGATCTTTTTTATTCTCCTTTGAAAAAACTCATAAACGAATTGATTACTATAACGATCGACAATATATTAAGTTATATGTACATATATATATATATATATATATATATATATGTATGTATATAAGATGTTATATATTATTTATATAACGAGATTACCTTTAGATTGTAAAGAAACGTGAGAGGTTGAACATTATGTCAATGATAAATTATCGCCAAGTGTTATCATTTTATATTCAAATGAAGATCACTTTTTCAAAGGTGAATAAATGTACATACATATTTGTGAGACTTTTAATTGTCTTTAATAAAGAAAAAAAAAAAAAAAAAAAAAAAGAAGATATAACGACTGTACAAAGTTAATTGGTAAATATAATTTTGTTTTTGTTTATTTTGATAGTGGATTAAGTCAATTAAAATATACTTTTCCATACTTTATCTTTTTGGAGGGAAAATGTATGTACCTATTCGATTTTTTTTTTTTTTTTTTTTGTATAAAATTATATTTATAATCAAGATTAAATAACCCTTAAATTAAGTCAAATTTCTCTGCTTAAATCTTTCAAACGAACAATTAAAATATTTATGATATTTCATTTAAAGACGTTTTATAGAAGAAGAAAAAAAAAAGAAGAAAAAGAAGAAGAAAAAAAAATCTCGAGTATCATTCTAAATTAAGTTAACATGATTGTAATTATAAAATGTATGTAAGTGACCAATATTATTCTATAATATCTATTTTTGAATCAACATTGAAATATGTATTTTTATGTTACGAGTCATTTTCAATATGTTTGTCATTTTTACATTATACTCGTAAAAAAACAAAAAAAAAATGCATAATTACATAAAATATTTACATTATAACGATAATAAGCACTTTGAAACGGATTTTCTTATATAATGGAAGAATATTTTTTTTATTATACACAAAAACGCAAATATCTAAATATCTAATGAAGAAAAATATAAGACTTAATCCAATGCCATATAATTAACGGCATTTGTGTGTAAACGAAATGCGAACGAAAAGAAAATAATTACAAAGCGAGAATGAATTTAAAAACTCAACGATTTAAAGAAGAAAAAAGAAAAAAACGTTTTCTCTCTCTCTCTCTCTCTCTCTCTCTCTCTCTCGGCAATATGTAAAATATCCCGAACATAGTTATAAATTAGAGAATCGTGAAGATTGTCATTAGAAGTAATTATATAGGATTGGGCGAATAGGACGTTGTGCCCTGGTTTATGGAAAAAAAAAAAAAAAAAAAAAAACAATAAAATCAGAACAAAAATCAAAAAAAAGAAAAAAGAAAAAAGAAAGAAAAAGAATAAAAAACAAAAAGGCTGAAAGAAATAGCAATCGTCGAAGAAAATTCATTTTTGTTGTTGTTGAGAAAGCTCGATGAGAAATAAATTTGAGAAGAGAGCGAAGTCGTGATAAAAAAAAAAAAAAAATAAAAAAAAAACAAAAAGAAAAAAAGAAAAGAAAAGAAACGTTGATCCTGCATGGCTCTTGTCGCGGCGGTATGAATAATGAAGTTGTACTTCTTTTTTATTTTTTTTTTTTTTTCTTGTACTTCTTCGAAGTCAAAATCGTTCATTTGACAAAAGAAATGGAAAAAAGAAAAGATGGAATTGGGACGATACGCGTATAAATCGATGAAGAAATAATTGGGGACTGGGAAGAGACCAAAGAAGGGATGGGTGGGATGATAGAAGCGCAATTTTTACACTTGCCCTAGGTGCTGTTTACACTAGATACGTATTTGATCGTCGCTCATTTTCAATATTTTGTTTTTGACAGAAAGGACAGAATAAGTATCCTTGCCAAAGCCGGAATGTTCGATAGAATAAATATTAAAGTTTTGGGGGTTCTATCATAAAATCTATCGATCGAAGGACATGTTCCTTGCCGATACTGGCGGCGTTTTAACTAGCCAATTTTGTAAAAACGGCTATATTAATGTAAAACGTAATTCATGGTTCGGTTTAATAACTTTCCATTTAAGATATTTATCATCAACGGATAAAGGAATACTCGGTAAAGAAAAGGCGGCCGTCAAGGATTGCAAAACTTTAGACGTTAGTAAAAGTATAAAACAAGTTGTTGAAGTGACGCGGATTTTTGTGAGAAAAAAAAAGATAAAATAAAATAAAAATTACAAAAAAAAAAAAAAAAAAAAAAAAAAAAATGAGAAAAACCCTCAAAAAAGTATATGATAAATAGAATGTGCGTATGTGTAAATAAATGATCATTAAATTTGATCGTTTCTCTTGGTTAAGGAAAAACAAATAAAGAAAACGAAAATACAAGCGTTTCGCATATACCGATGGAATCCAGAAAAGCCAAAAGTAAAACCCCATATGCAACAATACAACGTGGATTTAATGAATTGTACTGGTACCATGATATTGGACGCTCTAAATATTATCAAAGCAGATCTCGATCCAACTCTATCCTTTCGAAGATCTTGCCGTGAAGGAATTTGTGGAAGTTGCTCTATGAACATCAATGGTGTTAATACTCTAGCTTGCATCACGTAATAATAATAATAATAATAATAATAATAATAATAATAATAATAATAATAATAATAATAATAATACACTGAATTAATTGTAATAAAAATCTCTTTGATTATCTAATTGGTATTATGTGTCTTAAAAATATGTTATTACTTTATTTTCAGAAAAATAGAACATTCATCGAAACCGATTATTATTTATCCTTTACCACATACCTATGTAATCCGAGATTTAATTGTGGATATGACACATTTTCTTAGCCAAGTTCATTCAACTGAACCATTTTTAAAACGTCCCGGAGAAGGCAGCTTTCTTGGTTTAAGACAAATCTTACAGAGTCAGAGAGATAGAGATAAACTTAATTCATTATACGAGTGTATCCTTTGTGGATGCTGTTCATACTCCTGTCCTCCATATTGGTGGTTAGGGGATAAATATTTAGGACCAGCTGCTCTTTTACAGGTATCAGATTAATTGGACTTTACAGATAATCCGAAGACGAATTTTTTATCTAACAATTTTTTTTTATCTATAAAAAAGAAAAAGATACCTCTTCTTTTTTTTTTTGTTTTGTTTTTTCTTTCAATATACCTACAAACATTACAGGCATACAGATGGATGATGGATTCACGAGATATGGCGTACAAAGAGAGGCTTAGTAAACTAAAAGATTTTTATTCGGTTTATCGATGTCACACCATCTTTAATTGTACTAAAACATGTCCGAAGGTAGATATAACAATCGAATACACACATTATATCTAATAATTTAAATTGTCCGCTCTCTCTTTCTCTTAGAAAATTGCTTATGAACTCTATTTCAGGGTTTAAATCCTGGAAATGCAATAGCTCAAATAAAACGACATCTTGCTGGACTTACGTCTAAACAGGAACCGGATTTAGAAACACCAATGCCGAATCCTTGTCCTGGTGAAGAAGATATTTACTCTTGTAGAAAGGAATGATGAATAATGCAATATCGATGATCTTCAAATAAAACAGTTCATGTAACAATTTTATTATAAAATGATATATTTTATAAATGTGCTGCTTAAACACATGTTTTTTGCAGGTTGAATTATATTTTTTGGATGTATAATATACCAACTATACTCAAGTAAAAACAAACATAAACATAACGCAACAAAACAAATTTATTGTCACATATGCTCGTATTCTATTATGTGAAACTTCGCTTAAATTATTTATAATGAAATGATACAAGATATTTTATTACTATGTCACGATGAAAGAAAACCCACTATAAAGTAGATCAAACTTTTAAATTAATTAAAAATATATGCAAAATAGAGATAACATAAGATGTTAGAGATAAAGGTTTCTTTCTATGTCAGAATAACACATATTTCTATTGACATGATAATGAGTCAAAATAAAATACATGAACTAGAAATCACATATAAATCCTTATTGAAAAAATCAACAGTATAAATCACAGATATACAAGCACCACGTATGTTGTTAATGAAAAATGTGATTGGATTATTTGTTGCATGTAAATTTGTTTTTTAGATTACGCGTTATATGTATACACATCACTACATTTATATGGAACATATAAATATCACAACAAAATCATTCAATAATAGAAAAAGGTAAACGTATTACGCTATTCTTTGTGTGATTAACATAATTATTTTATTTAAAAAAAGTCAATACTCTCTTCATTATTTGTACTAATAATTACATAGACCCGCTAGCAGGCTGTATTTAGTCAAAATATCTATAATTCTATTCTTGGTCGTTTCAACAGACCTGCATACGTGTC
The DNA here is from genome assembly GCF_912470025.1 of Vespa velutina. Classification (NCBI taxonomy): domain Eukaryota; kingdom Metazoa; phylum Arthropoda; class Insecta; order Hymenoptera; family Vespidae; genus Vespa; species Vespa velutina. The sequence continues at coordinate 8,966,486 of NC_062190.1, read as the reverse complement.
ATGTTTGTATCTATCATCTGTAAGTAAATTTATAGGAGGGCAGTTCTCGTCCTTATCATAATTAATTAATGAATGTACAGTATTACGCATAAAATGATCTTGTAGCCAAGGATGTAATAACACCTGCTTGATGGTAATTCGCTTTTTAGGATCTACTGTCATCATACGTTTAATCTAAAAATCAAATCTTTTTGTTTTATATAATTCTACATTTTTTTATCTGTATTATTACATATAAATATATATATATATATGTAAATTTTCGAATTTCTTTTTCTTTTTTTTTTTTTTTCATATGTCCTATTCAATATAACAAACATCATTAAATTCTTACCAAATCGATAGCTTTATCCGATACATGTCCAAATCTAGAACTTGGAAACCCATAAAGTCCTCTTTTTATTTGATCTTGCAAAGTAACTTCTTTACATGTAATGTTAAATGGAACTGCTCCACTTAAACAAGCATATAAAATTACACCTAAACTCCATATATCGACCTAAAATTAATAAATAGGTAAAACATATTTCAATTATAAATCAGCATTTAAAAATAAAAATATTGAAATATATAAGTCATACTTTATTTGTATATGAACCACGTCCACCTGTTGACAATATTTCAGGTGCTACATACATTGGTGTTCCACAAAATGTTTTCATCATGGTTTGTGCATCAACTAGTTTTGACAAACCAAAGTCTGACACTTTAGCTAAAGTTATATCTGCATTGCTTGCCAATAATATATTTTCAGGCTATGATTATTCAAAAAAGAAAAAAATTAATATATATGTATATATATATGTAAATATTATTATTACACATATTTACATATATCAAATAACTAACCTTTAAGTCTCTATGGGTGATACCACATTCATGAAGATAATGAACTGCCAATACAACTTGATAAAATAACAATTTGGTATGATTTTCCGTTAATCTACCCCTACTTGTTATCCTTTCAAACAGTTCTCCACCTTCCATTAATTCAAGAACAATATATACAGTACTTGGAGTATCTACAATTTCTTCCATACGAATTACACATGGCTATAACACATTGATTTTTCTTATTAATTAAATTTCATTCACAAAATTACAAATGCAAGCGTTTAAAAAGAAAATGAATATTATTGCATTAACTTACATGCCTCAAAGCTTTCAAAATTCTAACTTCATTCATAATTTTTTCAGGATCATTTAAAGGATGCTTATATCCATTTGAATTACTAGCTGCTTTAACTATAGTTTTCATTGCAAATTTTTTACAACCATTTTTGGTAAATACCATTTTTACTTCTCCACCCGCACCTGAACCCAATTTACGCGAAACTGCATATTTGCTCTTTAATTCTATAGGCAATTCATTACCCTCAAATGCAGTTGTACTCATGAATATATACACTAAAATATAACATTGTCAATTAATAATATCTATATATTTATATAATACAAACATTTATAATTATAAAAAGAATTAATATCTACCTGCAAAATAAGGTTGTGCAAGAGATATCACATCGTTACTTTCTAATATTACTCGTTTACGATTTCCAACTCTTTCTTTATTAACAAAAGTTCCATTATGACTAAGATCTTCTAGGTATACTACCGAGTCATTATTGTTCCCACCAATATGTTCTCTGATTATCTTAAAATGTATTTTACTTATTACACTCACCCATTTAGCTCTAAATTCTATAGAATTCACACAAATATCACAACTCTCTGCACGACCGAGAGTATATTCGTCCTTAGTCATTTCTAATGAAAAAGTAAAATTGATCGTATTAATTCAACCAAAATTTAATATATACATACATACATATACATATACATACATATATATATATATATAAAAGAAAATATGCATGAATTTACCTAAAGGTTTAAAAGGAAGCTTGTTTGGACATAACCTCCCCCAAATAGTCATAGCTGTTTGTTGTGAAACAGGTAAATCCTGAGACTGCGTGAGAGTCACAGCGTCTATGTTTTGTGTATCAGGTAAGGACAAAGGTATCGAATCTTCCGATAACATGTTCATACCTTTTTAATGATAATCAAATAATCGAAATAATGTATATAAATGATAAATATATCTTTGAATGATTATTACGTGTTACTTTTATCACTTTTACGAAAATATACGTAATAATTTAATAAACATAAAATACATGAATACATAAGGTTAACCCATTATATATTTTTTATTAAACGCACGTAAATTAAACAAAATATTTTCATTGTAAATATACTCTACAAAACAGAAAAATATATTTAATTTAATAAAATATAATTGTGTGGAAAGAAAGATTACGCGTGTTGATTTAATTCATCAATGCCGGGAAAAAGCACATTTCACAACAATTATCACGTGTAAGTGACAACACACAACCATCTCATTTACTAATAGGTAAGTCGATCAAACATAGTTGGCGAGTAACTGTTCGTGAAAACAAAATTTCCTTTTTTCTTTTTATTCGTTACTGGCTGGGAACTTTAACTCCGTTAACGAAGTAAGAATAACAAAGGAAAATCCACACTGAAAGCATTACCAACATTCGTAGTCATCTACGATTATTTAACGAACTATTTGAAAAAAATTGATTTTACAATTATGTTTACATTTTTATATGCGTGATTACACGTATATATGTATACATATATTTTAATTTATAAATCGGCCGTATATATTTAATCAATAAATTATATTATAAATGTTTATGTTATAATTTAATCAACTGATTAAATTCTGATGTTTTCAAGAACGTTCCTGATTGGTCCATACTATCGAATACAACTAAGATGTATAAACAAAATATATTTATTATTTCGTGTACAAATAAAAATATAAAAATTTTTCACTCTCTTTATATTTATAGAGCATATATAAAATAATATAGTTGTTTTGGTAAAATTATCATTTCTTTTTTCTAAAATAATATAAAATTGTAAAGTAAAAAAAAAAGTAATAGTACCATCTTACGGCAATTTACGTTACTAAATAATGAAATAAAGCAAATAAAACATTCGAAAGTTTTAATAAATTTAAATTCAAAATATGAACTCTATTATTGAAATTTTTAATAATATAAATAAATTATTGAGATTATTTTTTATTTCTTTGATACCAATATGTTAAAATTAATTCTGTTTTTGTCCTTCTTTTTTGTTTACTTCTTAAATATCTCTCTCTCTCTCTCTCTCTCTCTTGCTCTCCATCCTCCTCTTTCTCTTGCTCTCCGTCCTCCTCTCTCTCTTTTCCAATAGAGTAAGAATTGTTAGTTCGATTTAAAAATATTTTCAGAAACATATATATATTATAAAGGATGAATAATACTTTATTATCATTCTACTATCTGCAACATTATTAAAACTGGTAGAAAAATGGAATCACTAAAGCTAGATAACGAGTCATGAAAAGCAACTACAACATAATTTTTATTACATTAACCATACGTAGACACAAATATCAAGTGCTCAATATGCGTATAGTTTCATTGTATGCTTATAACAATATATTGCTAGCCCTTCTTTATCACACTCTGGAATACTGTTATCAAGTGCATATATACATATACATTTGCATGAGACTGTATGTGTACATATGTATATAGTGCATATTTAAGTTTTATCATATTTGTGATCTTAAGATAAAAGAAGAAAAAGAAAAGAAAAATATATTTATTTAATTTTCGATATTTTAATAAATATTTCTTTTTTTTCTTCTGATGAGAGAAATGAATAAAGAGTAAAGCTTAAATTAAAATGATACTTAAACGAATGTAAGTTGTAATAAAACTAGATTTTGTATTTTCTTCATGATATTAAAAATACTACGTATAGTAAAGCGACACGATTTTACAAATTAAACGTGCACCAAAATCCACAGATGCAGCTTAATACTATAACTCTTTTTTCTCGCATATAAATAATGGCAAAGTGATACGTGTTAGAGTACAAAGATAAATATTACACACAATACACAAGTTAAATTTTGTGTATTATTTACGAAATTATATGCTATTTTTAAGCAGTACCGTGTCGTCGTATTTTCGATAAATATTAAAAGTATTTTCATGCATTTCTTGAAGGAATTGAAAGGTAGCAAGAAAATAATAAAAACTATGGAATAAGAAGGTAATATTCACTTAAGTTTTTCTTCCTTTCTTCATTATTACTCTACTATTACTCTTTCATAGCTGATAGTTTTATTTAAATTAAAATAACCATTATTATTAAGAATAGTATGAAATATAGGTAATATAGATCTTACGACTCAGTGACAACTTCGTTTATTGTTCATCAAAATAATTTAGTACCACATTAATTGAGGGGTATTTTTCCCAGGAGTAAATCTGGTTAAAAGGTGAACAAGGGAGAAACAGTAGGAAAAGGTTGCAGACATCAGTGTATTGTTTGAAAAATCACCCTTAATTAAGCATCGTCATAATGGTATCCATATTGTACACTTACATACAAATGCAAGTACATACGAATGCAAGAAAATATGTATGTGTCAGTGTGTCGTCCAACCATACATTTGAATTGCGATTATTTTTCTATTTTTTCCTTCATCTATATCATGTCTGAACTACTGCTAATAGTGGTTAAAACTAAGTATACAACTAGCACTTTTCATTTTGGAACCCACACGTTGAATTATGCGCTTTCGATCTTCAATATGAATATGCATTCCATTTAATAAATATAGTCAAACCGATGGGAAATTCTTTGACTATGCTTTGCATTTTTTTACTTAATTGTCCTCGATAGGTTATTATTATTAATGCACATTGATTGGATGCTAAGCGCTGAGCAAAAGCTTATATTTTTCTTTTTTACTCTCTACTTTGAGCACACGTTAAATTTTTTACCATAGTTCAACCATTTTTCTTGTGCTTCCCATTCGAACAAAAACATTATAAAAATTGTCCATATTAGTTTAGTCTTTCAGCCATATTATTGACTTAAATTTGCACAATATATTATACCTTATATTCTTGATTGTATTCACTTTATCTGTGTGCACATTTGAGTATGTTTATGCAACTCAAAAGTAAACATCACACTGGTAGGAAACAATTCCCAATATATTGAATATATTTGCGCAGTTATTATATTGAAAAACAAGCGATGTTTAAATAGAAGAATTTTTTTATCGAGGTAATTGTCCCTTCACAGTGCGTGTCATTTATTTCAAATCGAATATCTAATGCAGTGGATTTTATCTCCTGTGACAACAGGGTATCTCAATGGCATACTACCTACTACAGTTTTCAAACTAATCCGTGGTAGTTGAATCGCTGGCATTCAATATACTGCACTCAGCAAGGTATGCCACTGCTTTTTTGTATATATGAGTAAAGATGGAGCAGCATCCCATTTTGAATTGCCAAAAATAGTCGAGGAGAGTGCATAAAATAATTACAAAGCCTTGTTCTTATAGGTGACAATAAAGTTGTTATTTTCATCACCGTTACAAGAGTCAAAGAGATTCGTTCGAAATGGTAAAGAGTATGAACCGAGGAGAACGACAATATCCTTTATTTTATACTCAGTACCGCATCTCTGATATTTTAATAAATATCAATAATACCTGAAAAAGAGAAAGAGAGAAATAGGGGGAGGGGTTCTGAGGAGATAAGAGAAAACGAGGGGATCTGAGGGGATAAGAAAAAACGAGAGGGTGAGGTGGAATAGGGTGGAGGGTATAAAAAAGGCAGTCACTGACATAAAATTTTGCACTACGTAGAAAGAAATATATACAGAATCCTGTCTTTGTTCTCGTATTTAGTTAAAGGAATAAATTCCTTCGGTTCAAACACAATAGTGCTGTAAATTGTGTAATATCCTCCTCGAGAGATGAGCCTATATTTTGGCAGTTATGCTGCCCTCAAGTACACTCTCCTCGATTAGTGCAGTTCGTTACCGTAAAACGATATATAATATTAATAATTACTAATCGTACTTTATTATAAATTAATTAAAGAGCTCTTAGTCGTACGCGTATGTGTATATAATAATAATAATAATAATAATAATAATAATAATAATAATAATTAATAATAATAATAATTAATAATAATAATAATTAATAATAATAATAATAATTAATATTAATAATAGTGTATGTACGATAGCTTTTGGAGCAGCTTACTCTTTCGGCCATTTCCATCGAACTGGACGCGCGTTTTATCTTCTTCGCTCTTCATATTCATGAAGTTCCAAAGAAACTGTAAAATTGGGTGACTAGCGACACTCCCAGATCTTCACCGTTTGATCTACGCTACCGGTTACCACGTATGGATGATTCTTGTGAAAATCTAAAGATAAAAAACGAGAGAAAATAATTCTTCGTATTAGACTGAGAAAAATGTATCTCTTTAAATGTAAAATATCTAAAATATCAAAAAAGAAAACAAAAACAAAAAAAGAAAAGAAGAATTTCTATATTTACCGACAGAGGTGCAAAAATGAACATGCGCTTCGAGGGTTTTCATCGCCCTTTTATAACGCGTATCCCATACTCGGAGTGTCTTATCGTCAGAAGCACTGACGATGAATTTTCCACCAGGATGGAAAACAATTCCGCGTACCCAGTTGTCATGTCCGAGAAGTGTGAAAAGGCATACACCGGCACCAACATCCCAAACGCGAATGGTCTTGTCTCGTGAACCTGATGCAAGGAAGGGTCCTTCGTGGGCTCCTTTATTATCTGCTCCTGCTGCCGCATTGATCGATGCTCTTGCACTTTCTGGTGCCCATGCGATACATTCAACGACGTGGTCATGATCTCTTAATTCGACCTATGTTAAGAAAATATCGTAATAAGTTCTTTTAATTGGTAAAATAATTTTATAAGCACGATCTGTTTTTATACGATAAGATATATAACGATGCAATAAAAATCATATATTATGATATACCTTTGTCTCTTTCGTTGCTATATGCCACACTCTAACTGTTTGGTCGTTCGAGCAACTGGCAATGAGTTCGCCACATGGACTAACTCGTGCCATTCTAACCCATTCTCTATGACCCGTTAATGTTTTTACGCAATAACCCGTCGCCACTTCCCACATCTTGATCGTCTTGTCCCTAGAGGCGCTTACTACAAAATCACCTTGCGGAACAAATGCTACAGAGCTTACGTTATGATCATGGCCTTGCATAGTTTTGACACATGCGAAAGATTGATGAAAGTCCCACAATTTAATGGACATGTCCGCGCTGCAAGAAACTAATAGCTTTCCCGAGACATCGAACGAGATATCCTGTACGCTGTCGGTATGGCCTTTCAATGTTCTCTCAAATTCTCCGCTTTCAAAGTCCCATACCTTGAAACAAACGCATATATATTTATTATAACTTTTTTTTCTTCGTCTAAAATTTCTTCTCTTAAAAAAATAAAAAAATAAAAAAAAATAAGAAAATAAAAAATAAAAATCTATATATATATATTTATTTATTTATTTATTATTATTTACCTTTATAGTGGCATCTTCGCTAGCGGATACTATAAGACTAAATACAGGATGGAAAATAACTCTGTTAATTGGCGCTCTGTGTCCAGTAAGACAAAATTTCTCTGGTGGCCTCGGTATCCATTCAGACGGCGATCTTTTACCTCGCGTTGGTGCACCTTCGATGAATTCTTTTTCTGCTTCTGAGAGCTTTGATTCTAATTCCATTACCTATAAATGTGGATAATAATAATAATAATAATTAATGAAAGGTATATCGCATAAAGCGTTGACAATATCGTCTATTCGACAGACTCGTCGATTTGAAAAAAAAAAGAGAAAAAAAAAAAGACAGAAAACAAAAGAAAAAAGGAACCATTGTCCTATCGAACGAAAATTAAATTACCTTTTTCTGCAATCGTATGACCGATGTCCATTTCTTCTCGAGGAGACCTCCGTATTTCCTTTCGACCTCTCCTGGCATGTCGGCTTCTTTTTTGAATGCTTCCAATGCATCTTGATAGCCATTGGTGCTAAGGTAATCTGCGATCGCCTTATTTCTGCATACGACAAAAAAAAAAAAAAAAAAAAAAAAAATAAAAATTATTCAATGCAATGAAAAATATATTTAATTACTTTCAATTGGATTTTTAATTTCACAAATATTATCTTAACGTAATATCTTAATATATTTCAATCCAAAATACAATTAACATGAAATATTTTCATAGATTTACGACGGCTCAATATGTATATACGTATATAACGGTACAGAAAAGCCATTTATACGTCGTAGTCGTCGATGGTTAATGCTAACGTTTGTGAACACAATGGAAGAAACTTGCAGGTTGAAATATACGTGGGAAAGGGATTCAAAGGTAGGCACATAGATAGGCAACATAGGGTGAAAGACCTTAAGTCGGTTACATTTGTCTCTATTCACCTGTCTCACCGTTAGCAATGTGTGGTATTACGTTATACATATGTACATATGTGTCATCACGAGTGTTTTTCTCTCTCTCTGTGTCTCTCTCTCTCTTTTCATTTTTTTCCCCCTCTTTCTCCATGTATATATACACATCCTCCTCAATACGACGTGTAAAGTTTGAAGATCGAGGAAACAGACATATTGACATATGTATCGTATGGATATATATGTATATATGTATGTATGTATAAGGTGGCGTATAATGTATAATGTCGGAACTTTCAATAGATATTTTATCTCTGAACAAACAAGACTGCACGTTCAGTTTTTTTTTCTTTTTTATTTATTTATTTATTTATTGTAAATGTTTACTGAAAATTACTTACTATACTATATCAGTTAATGCAATCCCAATAAAATACTATTTCATCGTATATCGTTATTCATTTACATATAAAATATTGCAAATTTAGATATTATTTATTAGCTGATCCATAGCATAACATACATATGATAATATGTATGTATACATCACGTTACGTCTGAGAAGAGATCATCGAAATATATTCCTCGTTATATTTTCGAGGGTATATGTAATAAAGAAAACATCTTCTTTGATACTTTTACGAGAGAGATCAGGATTATCGCTGACGTCAATAGAATATCTTACGTCATTTATAGTCTCTAAGAGTGTGAAGAGTTCGAAAACTAAAAACGACATTTATATTTATTCAGAAATTTTATTCCAAACAAGCTGAGATATTCCGTAAGATTTTCAGCGAATTTCTCTTTGCGGACAGTCAGAAAGGGAGAGAGAGAGAGAGAGAGAGAGAGAGAGAGAGAGAGAGAGAGAGAGAGAGAGAGAGAGAGAAAATAATAATATTCGATTCATACTTCGATAATCATGATGAGACATGTAAGTTATTAGAGCAACCATGCGTATGAGGAAAAGAATAGTAACATCAAAAAAGAAAAAAAAAAAAGAAAAGAAAAATAAAATAGAAAGGTCTAGGGAATCAATTACATTTAGAATGAAGAGAGAAAAAAAGAATGATATGGAAGAACGAGAAAAAGAAAGAGAAAAAAAGAAAAAAGAAAGAAAAAAAGAAAGAAAAAAAAAAAAATAGAAAAGTGCATGAATGTAACGTGAGAGCCACGGACTATGTGAATCGATGCGCAAGTCCTCCTTTTCTGCCTCATTTTAATCTCTCGTCCCTCGACTAGTTGTTTCTCTTTCTCTTCTTTCCCTCTCATCTCTCTCTCTCTCTCTCTCTCTCTCTCTCTCTCTCTCTCTTCCTCTTCATCCCTTGTGTACGTGTCTCAGTTTCTCGCTCGTCCTGCTACCTAGCTGCTTGCTGAGCCACGCCGACTCATTTCGCACGTTATCGATCGTGTATACTGCGCTTGCTCAAGACTACTATTCCCTACCATCTCTTTTCCCCTAACTCACCCCACTCCATTGTACTGAACTCCACCCCCTCCTCGATATTTTTCCCTTCCAATTGACTACCCTTCGGCTATTCTCCTAGCGTGGATCTACGATTAATTTGACGTCATCGGAAATAGTCTCTCTCTTTCTTTCCTACTCTCTCTTTCTGTCTTTCTCTTTTTCTCTCTTAGGTACTGATTGATTTCCTGATTGAAATTAAAGATGAAGGTTATGTCGACCGTGTGACTAATCGGTCGACGGAGAAAACATATCAGAAATTGATGCAATTTAATGCAATGGAATATATATATATATATATATATATATATATATATATATATAAATTAAATCATGATTTATTTAATCCATTTATATTGATGATATTATATGATTAATTCTTTTTTTATAGATTCGAACTAGTCATATCTCTTTCTCTCTCTCTCTTTCTCTCTCTAACGCAAGCGAAACTAAGAACGTAGGGGGTTAAAAGAGGAAGAGAATACAGTTCTCGTTTTCCTTCTACTTCGTAGTGGCAGGTTTCCTCGATTGATCCAGGCCACCGTCTGCACGCACTAGCGTGCAACCACCCCCACTCTCCATTTCTCTCTCTCTTTCTTTTTCTTTTCTCATTTAACTGTATAGACAGAATGAACGAGAAAGAGAGAGAGAGAGAGAGAGAGAGAGAGAGAGAGAGAGAGAGAGAGAGAGAGAGAGAGAGAGGGAGAGAGAGAGAGAGAAAGATAGGACAACAGCAGGAAAGACGGAAGGAGGCGAGAAACTACTACAGCTCAGCTACTCCGGAGAAAGGCATTGTTCTCTCTTTTAAAACAACAGCCTGAAATACTGCACCGTGCGAAGCCGTATATAAAGGCAGACCCCGGTGCCCCGTCCTGGCCCCCCACTATAATGTGAAAAATTCTCCTAAGAGAATCTAAAGTATTAGGGCTAAGGTTGCAGTACTCTCTTGAATAATTCAATAATCTGACATTTTATAAGGACTCTTGATTGCTATAAACCAACTTCGACCCCAAATATTTCTTCTTTCTTAGTTATATCTTTATATAGTCTTTTTTGTGAATATTTTATGTTTGTTAATGTCCAATTTATATGTAAATAACTATGACTCATTTACAAATAGATGATTATAGAAAATGGACGACGAAAATATTATAAATAACTTAAGAATCATTCTCATCATCTGATGACGTCGAGACAGTATATAATTTGAACATAATAATGGATCGTTCTCAAACATATGAAATATAAAGTGAATGAGACGAAAGGAGAGTATAATATCGTTAATAACTTACTACTCTATCCTCTGACGTCGAGTTAGCACATGTATAGTTTTTAAATTTTTTAGCTTGTCAACGTCAATGTAACAATGGATCGTCCTCAAATAGACGAAATATAAAATGGACAGAGATGAGTGAAAAGAACATTGTCAAAAAAAATAAAAATAAAAAAAAAAAAAAAAAGAAAAAAAAAGAAGCCTTGAAACTCCATCGTCGTCTGACGTTCAGACAGCATATCCATAGATTTTCAATTTTTAAACTTGCTAACAGTCCAATTTGAACGTAACGTTGGGTCATCCTCAAATATATGAAATATAAAATAGACGAGATGAAAAGATATAATATTGTCAATATAACTCACAACTCCTCCCTCTGACGTTGAGACAGCACCATTTTCATGATCCTTCGATTGTTTATTGCCTTACTGGATTTTTCGATAATAATTCGATTGAGCACGACTAGATTCTCCAGTCAGCTCCTGTTTTGTTCAGTGCCCTGCTCTCAGCATTGCCTGTAATACAAGAGGAATAAATTAATTTATGGACGTAGTGGAAAATGGAGGAAAATCAAAAAAAAAAAAAAATAATAATAATAAAAATAGTTAAATAAATAAATAAATAAAAAGAGAAAAAAGAAAAAAGGCCGCAGAAGATGAAGATAAGGAATGTTATTTCTGTCCAAACGACTCTCTTCTCTTTTCTTCAATAAAATTTGTGGGGGAAGGGAGAAATAAGACAAAAAAAAAGGAAACAAAAACATGAAGTCGATCTAGTTCGGAAATATATAAGTAAGTCAGTGGTCAACACGAAAAGAAAGTACTCGTTATCGCGTCATCGGTATGAACGATCGATTTAAATCGGGTCGATAATACTTCTTCTCACAGGAGGTACGAAGAAGGTACGAAAGTGAAAGGGGGCGGTTATAATAAGTGGAGTACTGATCGAGTGAAGGTTCATAAGAGAAATAGCGATAGCGAACAAGTGAACAACAGAAAGAGAGAAAGAGAAAGAAAAAGAGAGAGAGAGAGAGAGAGAGAGAGAGAGAGAGAGAGAGTTTATCACGAGAATGTTTACTACGGTTAGTAGTATCAGTATACAAACATTATAAATATTCATGTAATTATCTATTTTTATATATATAGAAAAGAACGTCACCATTTGGAAATAATACTTAGAAGTTCGATTGGAACTAGAGTTATGTACATGTGTGTGTGTGTGCATGTGTGTGTGAAAGCATCTAGGTTAACTACTTACTTCGTGCATTTATTTACCTATATTAGCTTACGACATTGGAATTCCTTTGATATACTGGACATATCGAATGAATTATAATACCGTTTCGAAATGACCACTTTGTCCCTGTCCCGTAAGCATATGAATGGATAAAAAGAATAAAAGAAAACAAGAAAAAGATAAAGATAAAGATAAAGAGAGAGAGAGAGAGAGAGAGAAAGAGAGTAGACGAATATAACACAACACTTCTCGTTCGATCTCTTCTCTTATCTCACAGAGAAGGTCTGTATATACGGTTCGCCATTGCATTTCGAGTAAACCGGTATTGAACACGATCCTGACACGAATAGAAAAGGGGTGCAGGGGACATAAGGGAATGACAGTGACCTTGCATATTATTTCGGCTTTCATTTAGATTCCGCATTTACATAGGATGTAATTTGCGTCAGTAGGAATTGAATATATATATACATACATATATACATACATAGATATGTCTATACGCGTTATTGGCACGCGATGATAATAATGTCGCGAACTAAGGGAGACAAGACACTAATCATACTATTTGATTGGTGACTGTGAAAAATTTATTTTTCCCTTTTTTCTCAGGTATATTTTACTGTTTTTTTTTTTCTTTTTTTTTTTTTTTTTTTTTAATATGATCCTCTTCTTTCGTTGTTAAAACTTCATTGGGGGAGATCTTTTTCTTCCTTTCTTTCTTTTTTAAGTAAAATAACATTAATGTGAAGTAAGAGTTATATTAAGAGAATTGAAAAGTGTCAAAGTTAATAAAATAACGTGCGATTACATCAGAGAGAAAGAGAAAGAAAGAAAAGAAAAAAAAAGAGAGAGAATATTCTTAAAAATTTTCAAATTAGGAAAAAGAAATATGGTAGTAGGTAAAAGGCGATTGCGCCTTAGAAAGGGAAAAGAATAAGTGAAAGGACCTTGACAATCACCAAGAGGGATATGAGTTAGGAGAGGTGCGTCTACGGCGTATTCATTATTGGGCGTCGCGACGCTCGAATGACGACGACGACGCCGCCGCCGCCGCCACCACCGCCAACGACGACGACGACGACGACGACGCCCAATCGATACACCACCACCATCCATTATCCGCCTTCCCTCCACTGTCGCGACATGTATATTTCGCTTCTCTTTCAAATATTCATATCGTTCTCTTTCCGACTTCTCAATCGGACTTCACGAAGCAATGTGAAAGAGGTCATGATCGGCATCAACAATTTTCTTATTTCTTTCTTTCTATCTTTTTTTTCCCCTTCTTTTTTTTCTACGAGAAAAAATCTAATCGATTATTAATTATATACTCTACATTATATTACTATATTATATCCTAATTATATTAATACTATCGATTATAAATTTTATATATACACATATGTGTGTATGTGTGTGTATTAATAAAAGAGAAGAAACCACATCGTTATAAAAATCTTCTTAGAAATAGGTACAAAATAAAAGAATCATGTTTAAATTTGGCGCCACTTATACTTATCCGTTAATAGGACAAAACGTTCTTCATAACATAAGTACACTTCTTATACATTATTCATGCACATTTTCGAAAGATGTTACAAAGAATAATAAGAATAATAATAAGAATATCCTTCGAGAATTCTCTCTCTCTCTTTCTTCTCCCAACTAACAAGAATTCTAGTAACGAAGAAAATGAGAAAATATCGAAAAAATAAACTCGAAGAGACAAACTTCTTCACACGAGTTGTATGGGATCTTACTACTCGAGAGTATTCTTCCGCATTCCAACGAGCGCGTTATATATTACACATATATATATATATATATATATATATATATATATATATTTCTCAATCGGAATATATAATAAGAAATGTTTTTGATTCAATACATCAATTCAAGAATAAGCATACTCTACTCGTACTACTCGTATAAACTTAATGACTCATATATTCCAATAACAATAAAGAATATATATTAAGGTTTCAATATTTCCTTCTCTCTCCCTCTCTTTCTCTCTCTCTCTCTCTCTCTCTCTCTCTCTCTCTCTCTCTCTCTCTCTCTCTCTCTCTCTCTCTCTCTCTTTGTATCTATCTATCGATCAATTAATCATTCTATCTAGTTATACACGTGCTATCTTTTTGAAAAGGTTAGAAAATGTTCAGTGAAACGCGGAACGTTTGCTTCAATCGTAGAGTTCTATGCTCGTGCTTCCGGGATCTTCGTGAGTTGAGAGAGAAGGCTTTGCCCTTCCTGACCTCGTACACACCTATTCGTACCTGTTGGCTACGTTTTCTTCTTTTAATTCTATTTGCGTATATATATATATATACATATATATTTATGTGTGTGTGTGTATATATCTTTCGAATTTATTTCAATAACACGAATTATTTTATTTCAATATGAGCAATGATACACTTTGAACGAAACAAAAAAAAAAAAAAAAAAAAAAAAAAAAAAAAAAAAAAAAAAAAAAAAAAAAAAGAAAAAAAAAGAAAAAAAAGAAATAAAAAAAATAAAAAAGAGAAAAAGGGAAAAAAGGAGGAAGAAAAAAAATAAATTAATAAGAAAAAAATGTCCAATAAATATGCGCCATTACGATCGGACTGATCACTGTGCTGTGATTGGCTGAGAGAGAACTCGTTCTCTTGGGGAATATCTTAAATCCAGGCGATCAATAAATTCACAGGAAAGAGAGAAAGGGAGAAAGAGATAGAGTTGTACATACTCCAAGAAGACATAAAGCGAATTGAAATTCATTAAGAGTAAGGAGGAGAAAGAAAGGAAAAGAAAGAAAGAAAGAAAAAATACTATAATCGATCGGCGCGTCCATATAATTAACTTATTCCTTCTTGGATCGATTAAAAAAGATCACAAATAATAAATAATACATTTTTTTTTTGTCGATAAGAATATGATAATGGCGACGATGATGATTTTATGCAGATCTTTTTTCTTTTTTCCTTTTACGTGTAATCGAGACTTATGATTGATACGATCTATGGTTCGTTTCATATCTATCGAAAATAAATCTTTATTGTAAGTACTTATGTATGTATATATGTATGCATTATATATATATATATATATATATATATATATATATATATATATATATATTCACTACGCTCACGCACACGCACACGCACGTATATAAATATGTAACACTTGAAGTAATATCGAAGAAATCGCAAACTCGTTGTTTGAGGAGCATCGACACCGACAGAATCGACCGTCCTTGATAATAGAAAGATAACTATCACGATAAACACGTTAAGAGAAAGAGAGAGAAGGAAAGAAAGAGATAAATATATTAACGATCAAAGATTCGCAAGAGACTTTAAGCCGGTATTTTACGACGTAAAGAAAAAAAAAAATATAGGCGGCACCAAGAAAATGCTTGTGGCAGTGAAATTTGAATCGGCGATTTTATAAAAAGTGTCAGTATACACTTCTTAGTTTCTTTCGAGCAATCGTCAATGAAAAATATTTCCATAGTGCTCTGAAAGATTCTTTTTTTTTCTTTTCTATTTATTTTTCTTTTTTACATTATTACTTTTGACGATACTATCGAACACACTTACATTAAATAATTTATATATGGTTTGTAATTTAACGATGCGATTGATTAACAGCTGATCGTGAAGAAAGAATTAGAAAACGAACGGAGGGAGAGAGAGAGAGAGAGGAAGAGAAAGAGAGAGAGAGAGAGAGAGAGAGAGAGAGAGAGAGACAGACGAAGATAGAGGCTGTCAAAAACTGGCGGTTTTTAACAGAAACATCTTCGATAAAAGGACGTAAATGTTAGAAAAATGAAATAAATAGAATAAGGGTAGAAGGGGACAACATTGCACGTGTTTAAGATGAAACTTCGAAACATGAGTACAAAGGTTCTCTCATTCGACTTCCTCGCCAAAAGACGAGTCCATATCGTCACACTACGCAAGCGGTCGTTCGCGAAAAAAAAATCAATTCGGAGTGACGTACAACGTCGTGTATGGTTGCTTTATCGGACGATTCGAATGAATTAAAGAGCGTTAAACTAACGTACCAGCGTCAGAATCGCTCGTTGATGATGATATTGCGACACGTCAAAATGTGCGACCGTTTTGAACCGTTCGTACGAGCCAACCGTTTGTTGTAAATCGTGAACGGCCATTTTGCCAGGACCCGTCACACGTCTCTTCGTGCTCTTCTCACTCTATCTCCCTCTCTCTCTCTTACACATATATACAGTATACACTCTCCTTCTCTGTAACGTTTCTCCCTCTCTCTCTCTCTCTCTCTCTTTCTCTCTCTATCTGTCTGTCCCGCTCGTATTTTGCAAGATCGTTTGTAGCATCTATATCGCCATCCATAAGAAATTCGTGCGTAACGGGTCGTAGGTACTCACGTATTTTTCCAGGGTGTTGTATTAACGATGGGATCCCTTAGATTCGAAAAATTCACGTGAAAACCCGGACGAACACGACCATCGAAAAACTCCTCGAGATCACTTCTGCGATCGGACTAGCCGCGAGGTGGCGCCTTGAAAGACTTCGCTCGGTCACGCATGCTCCTTGCCGCCGTGGGGGTCACGTGACACCGCGACCTGCCCGTTCCTTCACGATCTTTGTCGACGTTACACGATGACAACCGACGTTCAGCAACGCTCGCTCTACAATGTCTTTCTTTATATTATTTACACCAACGCAATATATATATATATATATATATATATATATGCTTTAAGTACTGTGTTTCGTGCGTCGGTAATAAAGTTTCTTACTTGAAAATATGGAGTCTGTCGGTAATACGATTTCTATAGTTTGCAATTGGTTTCGTATGTCGGTAATGTGGTTTCTTAATTTATGCAATGTTACATATGTTGATAATGAGGTTTCGCAGCTTCCAATGTTATATCAATAATGAATGCTAAGTGATAAATTCAATTGCTATATATAATGTGTATCAATATCATGTGCATACGTACGTCTGTTGCTTGTGTGAGTGTATTTATGTAAATGTATGCTCTTCCGGATTATGATTTGATCTAATTCAATTTTTATATTAGTTTTTAACAATTGAAATAAAAGATTGAAATATATGCGATATATAATAAAAATAGAAGATTTTTTACAAAGATCTCTTTATGAAATATATTCATCAAATTGATATTTTGTCTTGATACGTAAAACTTGGTATATAGAAATTATTAGAAGTTTCATATTTATGTTATTATATTTTCGAGAGTAATGAGTAAAACAATAAACAATATAGAGATCACATTTGGATCTGAAGTATGAATCATTAAAGTGAATTATACTTTAATCATTTGTAAACGGAGCCGTTTGGCGAGTGAGCATAACTGTAGACGAGAGTTAACAATCAAAATGCTAGATGGCAAATAAAAATGTCAATATCCTATACTATGAATTTACATCAACAGAAAATAAAACTTCAAAGCTAAAAATCTCTGATTTCCTTTCAAAGGAAACATTATACCATTTAGTATATTATACTTTTACGTATCTTATCACTCAGAAAGATAGACGTATATACGTGAGTTACTGTATAATTCACATTTGCAACGGTGAACAGACTTAAGTGGCTATTTACTGACGCGTGTCCACAAAGGGTTAATAAATAAATTTTTTCTTTTTGCTCAAAATAAAACGAAATTATACAGAAATTTTAAAGTTTTTATTGTTTATTACAGATTAAAAAAAGTTTTTATTTTTTATTACAGATTATTTTAATTAAAAAACAAAGGAAAAAGAAAAGAGAAAAAAAAACTATTTCGATCCTGCCAGGATTCGAACCTGGAATCTTCTGATCCGTAGTCAGACGCGTTATCCGTTGCGCCACAGGACCATGTTACTTACGGTTTTTATTTTTTATATTTTTTACTAAACTTACAATACTATATTATATATTGATATATATAATTACTTTATCAATATTATTATGTTATCATTATATAAATTATTTTTTATTAAATAAATATATATTGTTACAAATACAAATTATTTGTACATATATGTATAACAAAATACTTAATGTGAAATCATAAAAAAAAAAAAAAAAAAAAAAGAAAGAGAAAAGAAAGAAACGACATAGAATGCATGACATTATTAATTTCATACATTATTGATTGGTTAAAAAATGTACTCCATTGGTAATATTTTCTCAATTAAAATTCATTCTGAATGTAAGATGGGGTATATAATGCAACGTTTTTTTTTTTTTTTTTTTTTTTTTTTATAAAAACCGTATAAGTTATATCATTTTAATTTCTTTATCGTACAATTTATTGATAATAACTTTATAAAAGTTCGAAAGAGAGAAGAAATAAAATTATTATTATTATTAAAGTTGATTACAAAAAAATCACACGATTGTATCATGATCATTTATTCTCATATCGTGATCGTTCGTGATAATATCGTAATCGTTCATGATCGTGTCCGAATGCGATTGTATTTTTACAATATTAAATATTATAAATTCATACTTGAGAATATAATACAATGTTAATATTATTAAGTACGTAGCACATATTCAAACAAAAAGGACATTTTTTTCTATCATCATAAACGACGTACTGCTACTTATCTATTTTTCATTCCAGAACGATGATTCATTATATCGATGGTAGGGGAAGGTCTAAATATCGCAGTATCTATAGAACCTCAAAGCGCATTGGTCGAGATATAAGGCCACATTAGATTAGTCTATGTAGCATCCGGGCCTTACAAGATATTTCTGAGATATTTCATTGTGTTTTTTACTCATATAGTATAAGAAGTTCCTTTGTGTCAAGTATTGGAGAAATGGATATCGTTAAATGATGCGCATGTATATATGTATATATATATGTATATATATATGTATATATATATATATATCTGTATATAATTATGCATCGTTTTTTTTTTCCAATCATATCTCAAAATTTATTTTTTATCAATGGTAACATCAATATTTAATTCGTGATAAATTTATTTTACATTTGTCGATATTATGATATAAAATTTTTTTTTTTGTTCTCGGTCGCCATGACAATCTAGATTATTTTTTAAGATACACGAGCATATACGATATATCGTTTATATAATATAACGACTATGTAATTATTAATTGTGATAAAAATACGTGAAAAATATAAAGAAAAATGTGATATATTGAAAAGTGTGTGATTATTGGATATTATAGAATAATTGAATGATAGGAATGATTCGAAGATTAAATTCATCCTTTTTGTAGCAAATAATAATGAAGACCGTCCGTAATTTCATCAAACTCATGTAACGGTAGGTAATTAATTTATAATATATTATCATATATTTTTCTATATTATTCATTATATCCCGTTGATGAGATAAAGTTTTAAAGAAATTCTACAAAATCAAACAGAGAATAAAAATGTACTTATACGTATATCACGATTTCGATCGTATCAAATTATTTTCAAAATTTATATATTTTTTTTTTTTTTTTTTTTATTATAAATCAGAAATTACACGAGGAAAAAGAATAAATATATGTATACATATGCATGCATACATTGTCGATGTCCGCAAATATAATGGTAGGGATTCCCTTATGTTTCTATTTTTAGATTTCAATTGTAGTTATATCACAGAAGATGGCGCAGCGATTCCGTAAAAAGTTTAACGCCGGCAAAGATTCAATGAAATACATGCGTCGAAGATCGACGAAACGCGCTGTTAGAAGTATAAAAGAAATTAAATTGTTTGATACGTCGATGGTGAATAATAAAGAAGATTTTATGAACATAATAGGACTCGAAATGAAAAGGCAAGAAATAGAAAATAACGTGGAAAGAAATAATAACGTGATAATTAAGGAGAAAAACGAAGAGAAGGAAGAGGAAGAAGAAGAAGAAGAAGAAGGTGAAGAAGATGGAAAAGAAAATTCTTTGGATACTTTAAGAATACGAAAATGCAGTGTCGTTATTGTTGCCGAAAGATGTAAAATTTGTGACTTACCTTTTAAATGTAAAAGTGACGTTATATTCCACACGGTTATGCGACACGGTAATGATCCCGTTATAAGCAATAACTATACGGGAACCGATGCCGTTACGAAGAAACAACGTTTAAACATTCGAAGAAGGAAAACACCGAATAACAATAATAATTTCTTTCGTCTTAAAATAAAAATAGGCGAGGAGATCATTTCGGATATTACTATAAATCGTAAACATTTGAAAATATTAAATTCCTCTTCTAGTTCTACATCTAATTCATCATCATTTTTCCCGCCAAAAATAATCAATCCTGAAAATCGAAAGAATGAAGATTCTATTATGGTTAAAAATAATTCTGAAAGTAGTCTACTAGGTATTGATTATTTCGGCTCGACAAAGAATCATTACGAGAACTATGTTATGGGCGTTCAACCCTTGAATCGTATACATATGTTAGACGACTCCCTATTAAATGAAGGGTTTCGATATAACGATGACGGTAATCGTTCAAAGCATGTTATAGATGTGGAAAATAAAAATACGGCGTATTGTAACGAAGAAACCGTATTCTTTAGATTACCTTTGTTATGTTCTTTACCTAAGGATATTAAGATAAAAAATAATGAAAATTCGTACATAACTAATACCTCATCTATTGACGAATGTAATACATTCAATAAAGAAAATACAGTTGCTAAAACGCAATTGGTAAAAAATATTGTAAATGTTGGCCAGTCAATGGTACCTACCGAAATGCATTTGGAATCCCTTAAGGAAGATGAGAATAAGGTTGACGACGATGAAATACAGGAAATACTTCGTATTACCAAAAGAAGACGGACGAACAATAACAACGATAATATCATACGCAAATTAGATAGTCCTTTAAATAGAGAACGAATGTTGTTACCCGATTCCGAAGAAGAATTTATCAATATGAGGGAAAAGGGATACCATTTATGTATATCGATAGTATGATATATCATCAATACCAATCCCTTGATGTTTTCCTCCGTCGTACTGGATAACATCGGAATTATTCGAACTTCGTAATTACGCCTATAGTATGTAGTATAAAAACATATAAGGATGCAACGGAGATAACAAATAGCGACGCTATGAAAAGTTGAAAGAGAACTCCTAACTTTTCTTCTTTGAAAATCGCTTAAAGCCTATTATTATTTTTGTATTATAGACTGATGTAGTGTTTCAATTCTAATGCAAGTGTATATATATATATATATATATATATATATATATATATATATATATATATATGCGCGTTTTTTTTTTTTTTATTAATAATCTTACTAAAAATATAGTAATATCTTTTCAATCATGATTGCGAGTTTCTATCTTAATTGACAATAATTCGAAGCTGTGCTTCGAATATTATTAAAAAAATATGTTGTATAAATATTAAGTAAGGGAGAATTCATAAGAAAAACGATATATGGAAGAAACGCGGAAAACAAAGAATCTTAGAAGATTTTATATTTTATACAATTCAATCGCTGCAATATGCTGAAATAAATCTATATATTGTGTATAATATAATTGTGTATGTATGTGTGTGTGTGCGCGCGCGCGAGCGCACGCACGCGTGTGTGTGTGTATGTATACGTATATTATGCACAATACGTCACACACACAATGAGGTACTTAAGTATTCGTATAATACATTATGTATTTCCATATACATATACTATACGAATTCTATAACTCTCCTATTGTATATATAGACTATATAAGTCGTATATATAATGGTACATACGTACATGTCTACGATGAGAAGCATGTCTACGAACATGTTTATTTTCAAAATTATTTAAATACATTTTATAAAATCAAAAACTCATTAACGATAAATAATTGTTAAAATTAACAAATATAACTTGCATACAAAACAAGTATATTTTTTCCAATCTTTTTTTTTTTATATTCTTTCTTATTCAGTCATCGAATGGACATGTTTATTATATGTTGACGTTTATTTTGATATCTTTTTTATCACTTTATTTATAATTTATTCGGACGATGATGTTAACAAAATTGTAAAATTATACGTAATGTCAATAAGTGAGAAATTACAAGTGTTCCCTACTTGTTACCTACCTACAATATCGTAGGTAATTATTCCTTGAAAAATAATTAGAACAATTAGATTACGATGCGTCAAATTTGTGACGCATATATATATATGTACGTATAACACATAATACGAATCATTTATGTCATTATATTTATCTTGATTATGTTTTTATATTTCTATATATCTTACTTAAATATGTTTCGTAAATTTCGTATATCGGATTGTGTTATCTACCCCTATTTATCTGTCATTATTTTGGTATTCCAATTTTCTACTAAATTTTTTTTACATTTTTACTAAAATGCTATTTATATAAATATATTATATATACCTACATATATACATATATATATATATATATATATATATATATATATATATATATATAATTACATATAATATTCTACGTATAATATATTATATTAATGTTGTATGTGTGTGTGTGTGTGTGTGTGTGTGTATAAATGTTCTAGTAAATTTTTAGTAAATAATATTAAAAACTCCAATATTATACGTAGCCCAAATAACAACAGATAGATAAGGGAAAAGATCTGGAATATTTTTTTAATTATATTCGAATGAAAAATTTGTATACGATTTTTAAAGGTTTTAATAAAAACCTTGGCGATTATAGGATAGCTTAGATATCGGTTAATTTAATTTAGAATTAAATTAATCGATAATAATAAATAAATTTTGTTCAATGTGCTATAGTCAGCAAAAAATACACTTAACGCACTTACACGATGTACGGTGAGAATATTGTTGATGGACTGACGACTTTTCGTGTTTGCGTCGATTTTATAGACCTTGGATCGATATTAATCATCCAATCAGAAATAAGGAAAACAAAATTGGGGAAGGGAGAAGGTTTATGAATTCTTTTATGACAGGAACACGATTAGAAGAGAAACACATTTGCGTGATATAACGTATATACGTTGATTCGTCATCGAACGTAATTAAAAAGTTATATCGATCCTCCGATATTTTCCCGGTTTTTTTTGTTTTTTATATTATTTATTTACATGACAAAAATTATTATCAAGGCCGTATTTATACTTTCGGAGGGCCTAGGCGTAATATCATTATAAGATCTCCAAGGAAGAAGTACATTTTAATTAATCAAATTCATTCGCTTCTTTCGCATTTATTTTATTTTAGCAAATATATTAGGTTGCATTTTATATTGTCCCTTGCGCCCAATCAGGCTTATGATAAATATAGCCTTCGTTATTATTATTAATAATTGATTCGCTTAAATTGTATTACAATTGATATACTTTGATACTTTACAAAAAAAAAAAGAAATAGTTTTCGTCACAACGATGAAATATAATATTAAAATATTTTATTTTATACATTACAACCGTCACGATTTATTTATCGAACAAATATTCAAGCAATTACAAACGACAACGATGACTAGTAAATTTGTTATTGGAAAAAAAAAAATACATTTGGACAATCACAAGAGACTTATTAATTAAGTAATTATTTTCTGTTTTATCATTAATCATCTTCATAATCAAAAAATATTTTTCTTTTCTTCGATTCTTCTAAAATTAGAAGACAATTTTGAATAATGTTCGACATATTATCATTCTCGTTTTTTCTTTCCAAAATATGTTCCAACGAGCCGTATAAATTTTCCAACTGATTACTTGTCCAGTTCTCCGTTGATTCGATGATCCTCTGGAATAATCCTTGTAGTTGGGGATCCATTACACCCTCAGCACTTGAGATATTAGAAGGCGTACGTGACATTCTAGAGCGTTTCGGTGCTGGCCCTTCTCCTGATGCACTACATTCTCTCTTAATATTAACTTAGAAAAAAAAATAATAAATTAAAGAAATCATTTATGAATCTATCAGATTTGATTGGCTAATGAGCGATATCAAAATTTTCTATATTTTATATCTAAATAAACAATATAATATAATATATTGTTCATATGTAATAATATAATAGTATTGGGTTGGTCAGTAAGTAGTTTTTATGTATATATATATTTATTTATTTATTTTATGTATTATAAAATACTAGAAATGTTCTTTTCACCGACATTACTCACTATTATTAAACCAACCCAATATATAAAAATTTAAAAATTTAATTGCAGAATATTAAAGCATAGGGAAAATTAATATACATATATAAAAAGAATTTTGTTGTCTGTAAAGTTGCCTGTAAATGAAGTTAATTCTTTACTTGATCTGGTCGCCGATTGAGTGGATCGAACAGCAGCAAGTTTGTTCCGCGGTTTTGACTTTTTTGTCGTAGATCCATCCACCGTGTGATCTGTCGTACGACATAATTTTTATTTTTTTATTTTTTTTGTTAATTCATTGCCACACTTAAAAAAAAACAAATGTTAAAAAAAAAAATATTAATCGAATCTCTTACGGCGTCCACGTTGTCCATTGAAATCTTTTAGTGAGTCCATTTTTAATTTTTTCCCATGTTCGACCTTCGTTTTCTTCGGATCCATAATTTGTATAAAATCTATTATATTACAAGAATTTTTTCATAAAAATAACAAAATAAAAAATCATAAATAACAAAAAATCTAAAAAATAGAGAGAGAGAAAGAGAGAGTTAAAAGATTGAATAACAAGAATATAATTTGGGGAATGATATCTACCTTGCGAGGATCTGCTAGAAACAGCATCCGATGTTGAATTTGAAAAGAGCTGTAGAAAGAAAGATTGACGTTCTTGCAAGCCAGGTAATGATACTTTAAACACCTCATTCTGATTTTGATCGAACGAATTTTTAACCTAAATTAATCCACGAAATAATGAAAAATTAATTTAAACGTTAAATGACAACTGATCTTTGTTAACATATGATATCGTGTATATATATATATATATATATATATATATATATATATATATGTATATATACCTCTGAAGGTAAATTCTCGTAAGAGGAATTAGCGGTTGCAAGAATCAACATATAGACTGTATTATCAAGATCTCTCATCAGGGAAGCAAAAACTACACGTGCTGTTTCGTCGACTAGATTCCACCATGATAAAATATCAGGTATGTACAGCAACGATGGTAAAGTACGACGTGCTGCTTTCACTTTCTATTAAGGATAAAATACGTACATATACGTATCTATATAAATATTATACGTTATAATATGTAATGAAGAAAGAGATAAACAATCCTAAATAAAGAGATAATCCCTAAATAAGATCTTTCAAGTATTACCTGAATGATCGTCTCTTCGGCAGCCCTACCAGTTTCTTCGAAAAGCGTTGTTACGTCCAATACGTGACAAGGTAAATGATCTAATTCATGAAGCAAAGCTGGACCTAAATGGCGAGTATGTGAATCATCCTCACCGCATAATAATATTCTAGGACAGGCGGTTGATCTTGAGTTCGCTTTGCCGACACTGCGAATGCGGAATGAGAAGAAGAAAGGAGAAAGAAAAAAATAACAAAGAACGAAAGGATAAGAATAATGCGACAAGAATATACAGCTTACATATCATCCGATGTCAACATTCCCGTTGGACAAAGGATTTGTAACTGAGATTGAATGGTGGAAAGGTGATCTCTTAAAAGTGGTTGGATTCTGATCGATAAGGATTTCACTGGTGCTATGACCACTCTGTGAGACGCTGGAACGATGTTCTCCTGGGCCTTCAGAAAGTCTTGTTTCTCGACCTTCGTTCGTTTGTTTGTTTTGTGTTTTTGTTTTTTTGTTTTTTTTTTCGAAACTTCGAAACACTCGTAATTTTCGAATGAATAAATTTACCCTCCCCGAAGAATTTACCTTGAGGTGACGCTCATTTATGTAGCGTCTTGATTTAGACGTATAAATCTCCGGATAATGCCTTCGGACGCAACACATGACCGCTTCGGCGCAGAGAGCTTGCAAATCGCTACCACAATATCCTACCGTTCTCGAAGCCAAATAAGCGAGGAACTTTTGAGGAGGTTTATGTTTCCAACTTTTAATGTGAACCTAAGATGACGTAATATTTAATCGAAAGATCTCACTTAGGATATATTATTTATAATATGTGCGTACATAAAATATATATATATATATATATATATATATATATATATACATATAATCAAAAATAAGATCTGTTTGTTAGGCGTCGAGTTACCGAAAGTATGTCTTTCCTAGCAGAGTAAGAAGGTAAAGGAAAATAAAGTTCTCGATCGAATCTTCCTGGTCTTCTTAGCGCTGGATCAATGGCGTCGATTCTATTAGTAGCACCAATCACTATAATCTCCGAATTGTTCTCGAGTCCATCCATCAGAGCCAATAGCGTAGAAACAACGCTCGCATGTACGAAATCCTGACGACTTGTTCTTATCGGTGCTAAACCATCAACTTCGTCGAAGAAGATGATACAAGGTTTCGTTTGTTGAGCCTGTTACGATTACATTAACGGATCGATTGATCTTAATTATCGATCTATTAATTTAATCGTACTAATAATATCGTGTATTATTCTAACCATATTAAAAATTTTTTCAAGCTTTTTCTCACTTTCACCAACCCATTTACTCAAACAATCTGATCCCTTTCGTGATATGAAAGAGACCTTGCGTTCAGAGGTACTACATTCCGAAGCCAATGCACTTGCTACCAAAGTCTTGCCCGTTCCTATTAAATGAATAAAAATCAATGAAAATATTGATTGAAAATATTGATCGAATAAATTGATATTAATTTCTTATCCGCGCCGCCGATATACATGTATGTATATCTTATTCGTTAAAATATTTTTTATCAATTAACTTCACCTGGTGGACCATAGAACAAAAGACCACGTGGTGGTTTCAAATTGAACTTGGCATAAACATCACCGTACATAAGTGGAAAGAGGACCATCTCTTTCACTATTCTAATATGTTTGTCCAAGCCACCGATATTTGAAAAATCCTTTGTAGCCAACATATTCGTAAAAATTGATGAGTTCGTGTACGAAAAGGAACCTCTTCTTCTTCTTCTTCTCTCTCTCTTTTTTTTCTCGTACTAGGACAAATATCACATATATTATTATTATTATTATTATTATGATTATTATGATTATTATTATTATTATTATTATTATTATTATTATTATTATTATTATTATTATTGTTGTTACTATTATTATTATTATTACAAATTTCAATAACGTAAACAAAATATCGTATCAGGAACAACGTGCACTTTGAAGTATACATGCATCGTGATTAATATATATATGTATATATATATATATATATATATATATATATATATATATATATATATATATATATATACGTACGTGTTCGAACGAGCACTATTTTACTAAAATTTACAACATCGTTAATTAGTTAGGTACGTATTCACGATACAATTTTAATCATTGACATTCTGACACAAAGGAGGCTAGGTTGATTAAAGACATACGAACATATAGAAAGGGTTCTAAATAGCGAGAAAAAAATAAAAGAAAAAGAATAGAAAAAAAAAGAAAAGAAAAGAAAAGAAGAGAGAGAGAGAGAGAGAGAGAGAGAGAAAAAAGCCAATGCAATATGTTACGAAACTCTGTTTTATTTATTTAATGTTTTTCTTTTTAATCTTTTGTTTTGTTTTGTTTTCTTGTTGTTGTCGTTTCGCTTACTATAACGTGTATGACAATAAGATGTATTATTACTTATATGGTAAAATAAATAAGGCAGTGGATGCTGCTCTTGCATCGACACTCTCCCTGTGTAAATTCCCTTATACAACTTCCTTTTTTTTGATCAGCTCGTCAAAAAGGACGAATACAATATGGTATCGACGAGACGCAATGTATGTACGTACGTCTTATTAATTTAACGACACGACACATTCCGCAAACATATTCAATTTATATACACATAAATATGTATGTATATATTTACTTATCTAGCTAGCATTATCCTTTTTCTTTTATATCCAGGGGGGGGAGGAGGAGGAGAAGGAGGAGGAGAAGTTGATCTTTCGAATCTTATTTTTACCGTGTTTAATAAATCGTTTTATTCGTATCAGTCAAATCATAAACGAATCAATCAATTTTAAAGGCAGTATTCACCGCAAATATTTCTCTCTCACTCCTTACTATACGCGATCGATCGATTCGTTCTTTTTTTTTGTGTTTGTTTGTTGTCATTTTTTTTTTATTTTTTTAACTTTTGTATTTTTTGTATTTTTTTTTTTTTTTTTTTTTATATCTTTTATCATATTTATCTCTCCTTTTCTCTCGTCCGCGTTTGTTACCCCTTTCTTTGTTTTTTTTTTTTTTCCTTTCATTTCTTTCCTCTTCCTTTTGCAAAATTTATGGCAATACAGAGATGATAGCATTTTATCGAGAGCGTAGCACCATAATAAAATAATAATATATAAATGTATGTCAATCGCATTCGATATTTTTTTTATTTAGGATGGAATGTCAAGCGGATCTGTGTAAACGGAAAAAAAAGTCCTGTTGGGAATTAGAATAGATTTTCATTAATATTTTTGTCTCTCTTTTTTTCTACTCGTTTATAATTACGATCCCTTTTTTCTCGTAATATTATCGTTATAAATTATTATACACAAGCGGGGTGTCTCTCTTGAGTTTTTTCTTTTATATTATTCTACAAATGGAAATAAGAAACAAAAAAAATAATACATATATATATATATGTAAAAATGTGCGACTTTATAAACGTGTTCAGTTATGAAGTTAACCCTCTATAATCGGATATTTTTTCGCGTTCGAAATAAAGAAATATTTTAAGCATTATTATATTATATTAAGTATGACTTAGACTTGAAAAAAAAGGAAAAAAAAAAACAAAAAAACCATTAAAAATTCCATATATGAAAACTGACAAATAATTTTATAATAAATAATTTTATAATAAATGAAATAAGTTTAAAAAAATTCTATACATTTGTATACTTATTTTTTATAATTTTGTAAATTACATACACGACGTTATAGTGGGTTAAAGATTATGTTATATAAATGTAACATAAAATATATTCGATCTTCATATTGTAAAAAAATATAGAAAGTTCGATTATATTTATCTTATCCATATAATCGAATGATGTTTGTTATACAATTAATGTAACAGTTGATGCGGATAACATAATTAAACATAAAATGAGATATATTTTTAACTGTCCTTCGTTTAACATTTGTTTGTTTGTTTTTCTTATTTTCACTTGTATATAATATAGGGGGGGGGGGGGCGACACCCTGTATGTATACGTTTTATACTTATATAAATGTCAAAGAATTTCTTTTGTCGAATGAATTCTCATGTAATTTTCTTTGGTAAATTGTGAACGAGAATTTCGTTCGCCATCGGAGCAATATACATTGGTTCATTGTCTGTCTATGTCAGAAAAGTATTAGAAATTTAAATCAGATATACATATAAAAAGATATACGTATATATATGTACAACACACTATTGTAAATTATTTACGGCATATGTATTAATATGCGTTGAACACATATTGACGATCTATATGCTCGTACACTTTCTCTGTAAATAATTCAATTTTAAATGTAATACAGTAGAGTCTCCATTATCTGAATCAATATGGAGACAAAAGTATATGAATAACTGTAACGAACACTTTTCCTATGTTAAACATCATTCGTTTGCATTTAATTAGTTGCCATTGTCATAACGTACGCTGTTATCTTAGTATCACGGAGATGTATCGTAAATAGAGTAAACAGTTTGAATCACAATTTAAGTTTTTATGAATATCTGCAAAAATGTTCTATGCGGATTTCATACATCATTCTGTCGGAATTTAAGTCCTTGCAAAACTTTTCGCAAAATAAACTTATCATTTATTAAAGTAAAAGTATTTTTTATTCTTTCTTTTAGATGTATTCCAAATTTTGCGATATACATAGACACATAGACTTTGTTTTTTATATTGCAGAAATTCAAAAAATATAAAATCTGAAGATTTGTCTGATCAAGCAATATATTCATCATGGACAATAAATCCTTGTACAAAAGATTCGTTTATAAAATCACTATGATAACTCTGAGGTAATGAGCCGGAACTCTTTGTTGTATTTTATGAAATAATAATTGTTTAATTAAAAAAAAAATTTTTTTTAAGTTGTTTACTCTGTTATGATACAATCTAGACATTGTTATGATCAAAATTCGTTCGACTGAACGGAGAAAAGTATAAATGTGTAGCACATAATATAACACAGAAATAGGCATCTTTTTTAGACATTCTGTTAAAATAGTACAACGTTCGAATATTATGGAAATTCGGATAATAGATTTTTCGATACGGGAGACTTTACTGTAAGTATTTTATACAGTAGCGAAAGATTCGATTTAAAGTCAATCGAATGAGTGAGGCCGATGATAAAACTGTATGTACGTATGTATGTATATAAAATCTTTCGCAATATATTCTCGAAATTACCTTAAACGATATTATTATTATTATTATTATTATTATTATTATTATTATTATTATTATTATTATTATTATTATTATTATTATTATTATTATTCTATTGTTTATATAAAAACATATATCGTTGACTGACAAATTTTTACGAAGCATGTTCACTTCATAATAGTGATTGATTTATTACTGTAAATTACAGCTCGGAAGAATTTTCACAAATAAATATTTATATACAATGGGTCACAAAAATAATCGAGTAATTTTTGCTATAAATGATATATAATCTTTTTCAGATTTAACAAAGTGGATCATTAAAGATAAAAAAAAAAAAAAACAATTGTTTTGCATATTGCTGATATAACAAAAAAAAAATGTTTATTTAATTCTTTATAGTTTCATGGTATACTAATTTTCTTTTTTTTTAATCTCTATCGGAACATTCTAAAAACTTTGCCAGTCTAGGAAAAGTTATTATTTATTTTAAAATATTTCAATATATTTTTTGTGATCCATTATAAATGCATAGACTCTTGTACTTGCATAGATCATTTTGAAAAAAGCAAGCGCTATTTTAATAACAATCGTATGACATATATATCTTTTTCCGAAGTAGATTAATACATTATTTCTCTCGTTATAGTAGAGCTCTTTTCTCTCGGATCTTATATATAACTAGTTTTTTTTCTTTTTTTATATATATTTATATATATATATATATATATATATATATATATATATATATATATATATATAGACTAAAATCTAGAGAGAGATATATATTAACCTGAGCAAGAGAAAGTACAACGTTCCTTCACCGATTTACTTAGATCAGATATATATATGTATAAGTACATACATATATATATATATATATATATATATATATATATATATATGTATGTACTTAAAAATGAGGCTAACTATTTATTTTATCTATTAATTTCGTCTTTATCACGTCTTTTTTATAGATTATCCTACGTTATGAAATACTGTCAATTTCGACAAGACTTTCGTTTATTTGAAAATTTGACTGTGATTATATAATATAAGTGTATATATATATACATACATATATATGTATATATATATACACACACATACATACACAAAGAGATCTTTCAAACGGAGATGATTCAAACGATTTAATAATTAAAATGTAAACGTAAAACAAATAAATGAATTAACGAAATCACGTTATGATAATGAAATATCATATTGAAAAACTCTATTTTATCGAATTTATACATTGAGATCTTTTACTTTTTAAGTAAGACGTATTCTGAAGATAAAAGAAATAAAAAAGAAACAAGAATTAAATAGCCCAACAAAAAAAGAAAAATAGAAGTTTTAATCTGATGCTCCGAAAGTTAAACTTATTCTTGGATATTATATTTGGCTGATTTCAAAGATATCATTGATTTCATATGTAAAAATTATAATTTAATAATACTTCTTTAATTATAATTTTTCAGAACATAAATGAAAAACATTGTTAATATATCGTGTAAGTTTAAATCAACATGTACAAACGGTTTTCAAATAATCTAGAGATATATTAGATCATACGATTAAAGATTTTGCAAATTTTAATGGACTCCATTTTTAAAGGAAGAAAATTAACATTTTGGTGACTGTTATGTTTTATCTCGAAAATTATAAATATTACAACAAAACTGTTATCTATTTATGTATACTATTTTTTTATATCAATGTCCCAAATACTTATTATCCAAAAACGGATATAACTTTTTAAGCATCAAAATATATGTTAGGCATATGTGATATTACAAGATACATACGTTATATACTTAATATTTGAATTGTACATTTTTTTTTATGTACATATATGAATGTTTCAATACATTTTTTTTTTTTAGCATAAAATAACCCCTCTCTTTATACATATGTATTTCCTTTATAAAGCACAGAGTTCGATAGTATTATAATCAAAAAAAAAAAAAAATGTTTAGGACAGAGCTTGATATTATCTTTTTGTTACATTATATTTTTTTTTTGTTTTCTTTTTTTACGGATACGTTTTACCGATAATATCATACAGGCTAAATCTAAAATACAAGCGGTGACAAAAGCCCGCTTTCGCATATCCGTTTGCATTTCAGTATTTAAACAAATTATAATATACCTCTATATATATATATATATATATATATATATATATATATATATATATATATATATATATATATATGCATGTATGTACGTATGTATGTATGTACGAATATAATTTTTACTTATAATTAATACATGACTGTTAATTACTATTAATTATATATCGAATTTTCTTATATACGTTAATTATTGGCTGAGATCAATTGTCATCGTTTACTTTCGGATATTATGTAATGATTGTAAAATATGTGTACATAATTTCTATAAAGAAATTATATTGCACGAGCAGCACAAGAAATTCAAATCTATATTGTTTACAATAAAAATAATATATTTGAAGTAAAAAAGAAACAAAAAAGAAAAGAAAAAAAAAAGATAAGAATGTATAATTTAAAAAGAAATATTTTCTTCATTCTGATTACATGTATCTATATAGACTTATACATAGGAAACCACATAAATACGTAAATTTGTTCCGTGAATTGAGGATTGTCATATACGAGTATATGTTGAAAAATTTAATTAAATTGATTCTTTCTATTTTTTATAAAAATTTTATACTAAGTAATGGAAATGTTCGGTAAAAAAAAAAAAAAAAATAAAAAAAAAACATAATTACGAAGTAACAGAGTTAACAAAATATTTTTCCAAGATCGAATACATTAAAAAATAATCTATATATGTGTATGTGTATATATGTATATATAATAATTAATAACCAATAAAAAAAGAAATGATATAAAAAAAAAAGAAGTTCGATGTGCTTTGAAAAAAGTTAATAAACATGTATTTTATTTATTTTTTACGAGAATCTGTATGTATGTATGTGTATGTGTGTGTGTGTTTATATAAAAATTATTCATTTCGATATTTATTATTATTTACATTAATTTACCACCATCAAATAAAATCATTACGTTTTATCTATAATTCAATTGTAAAAAAAGAAACGCTAGAAAATGAAAGGTTGTTTCTCAAATTCAGTCTTTTAAGGCCTATTTGCTAATAAACATTAAGTAAAGTACGTCGTATTAATTTCAATTGATCACGACATAAGATTCTGTAGAGGAATCTTAAAGAGTTCTTATGGTAACGTAAATTCACATTTTCATACGGAATCAAATTTAATGGATTTCTCCTTCGCCTTTCAAAAGTGAATTTTATATTAAAAATTCAATTTTCTTTCTATAAATCATTTCAATTTCATCTTCAATTCTTTAGAAATGCACAGCGCAGCACAGTAAAGCCTTGTTTAAGAAATGGTAGTATAATATTCAAATTTGAATAACTCTCTCTCTCTCTCTCTCTCTCTCTCATTCTCATTCTCTCTCTCTCTCTCTCTCTCTCTCTCTCTCTCTCTCTCTCTCTCTCTCTCTCTCTCTCTCTCTCTCTCTCTCTGTGTGCTATAATATAATAAGACTGACACATTAACGCATTTTATCTGGTAACTATCATCTCACAGTAACGATGTAGATCACAACCGGCATATAAACTTATATTGAAAACTATATATGTCATTATAATATTTATACATTTTCGTATTTCTTTTCACACGTCAAAGTATTCTAAAATTATTTGAAGATTTTTAATTTTATCAATTCTTATACTGTTAACAAGCTAATAATCTATATATTTGATAACTTTGGTTAAAATAAATTGCTAATAATCAGTTTTTTTTTCTTTTTCTTTTTCATTATACATTATGTCCATTAAGCATATATCAATTATATCTTGCATAAATTATCAAACCTTTAAATGATTTATGCTACATCAGATTATCACATGAGATGCATTATAGATTATACAAATCAAATAATAATAATATCTGTGTTTAAGAATCTTAATGGAAAGCTTAATTAAATTAGCAACGAGATGTGATGTATATGTTGCTTCATTGAATTTCTTGTGATCTTGTGCAATAAGATTTATGTTTTATCTAAAATTTTGCTGTGTGAACCTAATAAAAATAAAAATATACTATTTTATCTATAAATACAATAGAAGTTAAATTCACTTACTTATAAATAAATTATACATATATAAAATTTAAATACCTCTGTAATACCTCAATATATGATTATTGTTTACCTGGAATGTATTTATACTATTTTCTTTTACATTTGGATTTTTATTTTTACAAAGTGGAAAATATTTCCTTTCTGTATCTAATTCGTTTGTATGTATTTTAAATATAAAAAAATATATGAAACATTAAAATATTGATGTGCAGATTAAAAAGTCAAGAGAATATTTTTTTATTACTTTGACATGTGTAAATGAAAACTCTTTTAAGATGTTAATATTACCTATATGATTTGTTCTCAATTAATTTTTCCAATTATATCCACTTTGTAAAATTAATATTATATCAGGAATATTCGTCGGAGCTATATATTCTCTATTGCATGTAACGTAATCTGTAATGGCATATACAATAATATAAATTTAAATGGTTCTATAATTTGGTAATATATGTTGTATGACAATTTAACAATATGCTAGTGCTACTTTATATGGAATAGTTTCATTACAATTCCATATATTAGCGAAATTCGTTTAAGTACATAATGTACTAATTTACCATCATCTTTGTATAACCATGTGATTTGCATGATTTTAGTAAAATTTCTATTTTCTTTCTTATTATTGTTATGTCGTATAAAAAACTGATCACATCACTAAAAAAAATATTCGCTTCGTATCACTTTATCCAAATTCGTTTTATCATCAATGATTATTAAAATAAAAATAAAAAAAAAAGAAAAAGAAAAAGAAATGCGCGTAAACATATATATAATATCAAATAATTAAAAATAAAAACTCCTTCTAAAAGATTGTAAATTTTTCACTAATAATAATAAATAATATAAATAACTGTCAGCTATAAAAAGAATTATTCTTTATAAAGTTAGGGAAAATGTTCTTACTTCAATGTTCTATTGCTTTTTTCTTTTTTCTTTTTTTTTTTTATGTTTCTTCTGTTTACAAAAAGCCAATGCAATTTGCAAACAATAAAGCTTGTTTGTCTTTTCAAAGAAACATTTCTTTTGAATCTTATTACATATTAATTCAACTATTACGATAGTGACAATCATTTATAAATATTTTATATTTGGCAGTTATAAGAACTGAAAAATGTACGGCACTGAATTTTCGTTTGACATTTGACTGTACTTTTAGTGCCAGTACATAATAAGTCTTTTTTTTATGGTGAAATTACATCAATTCACAACATATCTTCTACTGCATATTTAGTTGACTAATTATGTTGTGCTTTCTCATACAAACTTGTCTTGTACTCTTCAAATCTTTCCAGTTCCTTGAGTAAGTCCTATTCACAGAATAATATATATTTATACATTTACACACACACACACACACACACACACACACACATATATGTAAAATATTTTTAAATTTAATACTAATAATTATTATATCAACACATTTATATAAATAACAAAATATTACTGTCACATGCGGAAAATTTATTATGAATAAAAATTTAATGAAATAAAATGACCTACTTTTTATGCTGTAATATATACAGGGTCTTCAGCATAACGTTTAAAGCATCTTTTTGTCGCACTATTGGAAGTGTTTCAAAAATCGTTACGTTGAACACCCTGTGTATATATATACATACACACACATAAAGAAATATTAAAATATATATTTACCTTTGGCAGTGATTTTCTATCGTAATGATGCGCGTATCTTCCTACACACCTACTTAATTGCACATAAATGTCACACAATACCTCCACAGAGAAATCCTTTGTAACATCCACAGTGTGCAACCAAGCAGTTTCAAGTTCATTTTTATCAATAATAACTTTATCGTTTTCATCAACTTTTGATGGACTAGAATCACTCTCAATTGCAAATGATAATTCATCTAAACTTTCTCGTCTGGACGATGAACTTGAAACATCATTTCCAATATTCTTATCATCTTCTATGAAACATATTTCCACATTTTCAAAATCATCAATTCGCTGCTCTATCATATTGTCATTGTGATTTATTTGAATGTCCTTGGAGTTTTCATTTTGCGAATCATTCTCAGAATCAGTGTTATCATATAGTGGTACATGACCATTTAAAACGCTATTTGCTTCTGTTTCAAATTCTTGAAATTTCTCTAAATCTATACCAACTGAGGGTTCATTAGTTAGACATACCTTACTGTTTATTTCAGAAATATTACCGTCGAAGCTAATTTTCTTTTTCTTTTGCACCTTCTTTACGTATCCTCTAGCCCAAGCAGGAATCTTGCGTTTTCTGGATTGACTAAATCTTTTCCCGTTTACAGACAGTGTATTATTTACTACTAATTCAGGATCTTTTTTATCATTTTTCTCATTTGACAATGTAAGCTCTGTTTTTGTAATTTTATTTTGCATTTCGTCATTATGATTGGTTTCAATAATTTTACGATTTTTAGATATTTCACGACACTTATCTTCAAAATCAGAATCCAATTCAGCCTTAATCAATGCATATGCATTATCACGAAGAGAACAGGCACGGTGTCTAATCAATTTATCCGCTGGATCCCTGTATAGAAAAGGAACAAGTAATATAATTAATATACAATCAATAACGCAAGAAATATAATACAATTAATGAAAAGCAAAAAATCTAATGTGAGTGGTTTTCAATAGTGCTCTGTAGAATGGCAAATAATTAAAAAATAGGCATATATTAAAATTAGAAAACATATAAGGCGTATTATAATAAATTGAAAACCACTTTAACTACAGAGCAACAACAGCAATGGATAATCAAGAACTACCTCTTCAATATCCCAAGGGAGGGCCTATCACGCAAGCTGACATGAAAACATACAACATGAATGTCAATACGAATTTATGATGATATGTCCAATGACATATACAAATCATATTATTTCTTTAAATAAGTACAAAGAAACACCTTATCTATTTTTTATTTTATCTTATCACTAGATATATAACATGAATACAATTAAAAGACGTTATAAATTCACTGTATGCTTTTAAGTTACAAGAATATATTTGTTAAATATATATTGTATTTTTTATTTTTTAATTATATATATATATGTATATATATATATATATATATATATATATATATATATATATATGTATATACCAACCTATCTGGATTATATTCCAATGCATTTCTACAAATAAGATCAATATCATCCAGAAAATCTCGAGCGCATAGGTAACAATGCATATCAATTTTAGTCATCATAGTTTCCAAATCCATAGGTTGCTTTATTATCATATTATAATCGGGTACTTCTTCGGTATCTACTGGTTTTGTGAACATGAAAAATCTGTGGGGAAAAAAAATGCGCTAATTACAATTATACTTGATATTATTTGCTTTTTTATATTGTTCTTAAACACACACGCGCGCACGCACACATACAGAGAGACAGAGACACACAGATATACAAAATACAAATAATATAATTATTAATTAAAAATTGTAGAACACATACTGTCGATTCCTAGCAAGTTTGGCACATATTTCCCTCAAGAAAATCCTAAGTTCTCTTAAAGATACTTCTTCTTTTTCATACAACATCTTTTTCTCTTCGTCGGATAATTTCTTTGGCATTGGATCTGGAGCCAAAGGAAGTTCCTCTAATACTTGAACTTTGTTATCCTTAATTTGTGGTTGTCTTAAACTTTGAACCGTAAATATAGGCTTGAAAAATTTCGATCTTTGTTCCGAATTTGGAATTTTCATAGTATATACTTCGCCACGAAGTTCACTGAAAAGATTTTTTAATTGCATAGGAAGATCTTGATATGTTTCGTCACTAGTTGCAAGAATCAATATAGGCAATGAAGTATCAAGCGCTGCAATACGACACAAAAAAACAGCTTTTACGGTCTCTGGAACCAGTGGCCACCATTGATCAATCGAACGTATATAAATAATGGACGGTACATTTCTGGTAGCTTCATTAAACACCTATCATAAATAATAAAAAAAAAAAAAAAGAAAAAAAAAAAATATATATATATATATAGTTAAATTAAACAATTTTTTTTTTATATTTATATAATAACAAAGAATAAATTTAAATAATGACTGACCTGTACACAGGTTTCTTCTGGAGAACGTGCACTCTCTGCAAAAAGTGTACTAACATCTAATGTTTGTACTGGTAAATGTTCCATATGATGTAATAGAGCCTGTGCTAAATGAGGTCCTTGACCTTTAGATAAATTACCACCAGAAACTAATAACCTTGGACGATGTATTCCTTTAGTAACTTTCACTCTAAAATAAATTTATACGTTAATTCTTTTACTGAAATTAATAAATATTAAATAAAAAATAATAAATATATATTAATGAATATTAAATAAAAATTAAATAAGTTTTCCACGTGTAACAATAATTGTTATTAAATATGTTTAACACTAATGTTTAAAAATAGAATACTCTGTAAAAATGTTTATTACTTTGCCATAGCTGGATTGACACCTTGAGGAAATATTCCCTTTACTAAACCAATCAATTCTTCTAATGGAGGACCTAATAGAGGCTCCATAAAAGGTTGTAATTTTCTGCCTGCACAAGGAGTTACTCTTTGTGATGATGGAATTAAAGTAGAACTAGCCTGCATGAAATCTTGTTTTTTTACCTATAAAAGAACATGAATTATATGTTGAACAATATATTGTTATTAATCGGATAAACATATAAATATATTTTTCTTATTTTACATCATGTATATTTTTCTATATAAATCATTAATAAACATACTTCTACTTGTCGAGGATCCAAAAGCAATCTATTGCTGGTCATATAAATTTGTGGATATGTTCTTCTTAATCCCTGTAGTACCGCTTCGGTGCATAAAGCTCTTAAATCCGAACCGCAATATCCAGTTGCTTTTTCAGCTAATATTTCTAATAATTGTTCAGTTGGTGGATTTTCCCATTTATTAACATGAATTTTCAAAATTTCTAATCTTTCTTTCATTGCAGGTAGAGGAAAAAATAATTCACGATCGAAACGACCAGGTCTTCGTAGTGCAGGATCAATTGCATCTATTCTATTTGTTGCACCGATTACTATAACCTTTTCCACAAAAAAAAAAAAAAAAAAAAAAAAAAAAAAAAAAAAAAAAAAAAAAAAAAAAATAATTCGAGAACGTGAGTGTATCCACGTGTACGTAGGTGTGTGTGTGTATATCTTCATCTTACCTCTCCTCTGTCACTAAGACCATCCATAAGTGCTAAAAGGGTAGATACGATGCTAGCATGAATTTGATCTTGCTTGGTACTTCTAACAGGTGCAAGACCATCAATTTCATCGAAAAATATAATGGACGGTTTCATTTGTTGAGCCTGCTCAAACAACAATCTCAATTGCCGTTCTGATTCACCAACCCATTTTGATAAACAATCTGCTCCTTTTCTCATAAAAAAGGCCATTTTTCTACTACCCTGACTACATTCATTTGCTAATGCTCTAGCTATTAATGTTTTTCCAGTTCCTGTTTCATAATAATTTCATATGTTTATATTAAAATTGTATGTGTGTATCACTAGTGTGCATTGTATAATATTTAAATAAAATAAAAATTTACCTGGTGGGCCATGAAAGAGAACACCTTTTGGAGGTGTGATATGATATCTTTCGAAAACTTCTGGATACATCATAGGAAAAACAACCATTTCTTTAAGGCAGTGGATATGTGATTCTAAGCCACCTACATCACTGAACCTAATATTTGTATCTAACGTAATTGGATTTATATCTGCTTTACGATCTGGAGGACCGCCTTGGGGTATTGCTGATTGCCTATTGAATTAAGTAATGAAATAGTAAAGAAATTCTAATCCTATTGCTGACATCTATTATATTTCTTTTTGTCTAACTAACCTTGCTTTTTTTCCTTTTTTTTTATCATATCGTTGCGGTTCCGAATCACTAGAATCACTTGAACTTGTACTTTTGCTTCTGTGCTTTCGTCTTCTCATAGAATTGCTAAGCACACTCCTGAGAGCTCTTATAGATCGTCTAACTGGTTCAACATTAGCTTGAAATCTATCTACAGTTGGTTTTTTTTGACGTAAACTGTATTTTCTAGGGCCAGGAGAATCTGATGATTCACTTAAATCACTATCTACAACTATGAGATAGAAAAATAATAAGGATTTATATTTTATGTAATACTATAATACAATAAGTTGATACCAGACCTGTAAGCTTCTTACCCCTTGGTAATTGTCGTTGGGTAGTTCTTCTAGTACGCTTAATACGAGTATACATATCCTCATATCCCTACACATATTAAATGTTGAATATAAATACCTATATAAATATTATGTCAATAATTCTATTGCTATTATAAAATAACATTTTATTATATATTTAATATAAATATAGATTTATATAAAGAAATCAATGTAAACAAATTTCTTACATCTTCATTCTCAGAATTATCATTATTCTCTTGTTTCTCGCTCTCATGCGAGCTATCTTCTGCTTCGTCTTGTTCTACTTTCGATTTTACAGTTTTATCTAAAGAATTTCCACACAGCCTAGTTACAGGTCCTTCTCTAAGCCTACATGGACTATTAGATTTGCTTGTTCTGTCAAACAGATTTCAAAGATATAAAATTATCTATAATAATTAATAATATTAGAGATATGAGAGAATATGTTCACCTTGTTTCCTTTTCTTCATTTGATGTTCTTACTTCAGACTTATTTCTTGTTTCTAATTTATCCTTATGTTCTCTATCTTGCTTTTCTCGTCCTTGTCTATCTTTATGTTCTCTAATATCTTTTTCTTGTTCCGACTTTTCTCTAAGATCACGATCAGATCGTCCCCTAAGTTCTCTACTATTTTGATGATCATGATCAGATCTATCTCTAATATGTCTGCTTGAATTTTTATTAGGAGGATGATTTTCACGTGATCTTAAAGGCATACGATCACGTAAATCACGCTTCCTGTCAGGTACTTCATCTACCATTTCTTTATCAGATGAAGATCCATGTTGTTGAAACATAGGATATCCTTTTAAAGTTTGCGTTCCTATAACATGATTTATGAATAAAAATCATCTATGATTTATGTTGCTGTAATATACTTTATCTATTAAATTTATTAAAACCTCTTTACCTAAAATCCAACTGGTATTGAGGTTGTCATAGGTTTGCATTCTATTACGAGTGCTACGTCGTACACTTAAATTATTCCTAGTCATATGTGAGCTAGTACTATGTGAATGCGAACGTAAAGTACGCAATGACTTAGCTCTTCTAACAGAATCACTATGGGGATTAAATATATCTTCCTCAGTATCCATTGAATCCAAGGTGGCATCATCATCTGACATTATCTATTAAATATTTTTGACAGTCAAAAATAATAACACATATACACACACATTCTTAAATAATCAAATTTATTATAACATCTTTTATTTAAACAAACATATTATGCCACATAAGAAAATAAAAATATTTCTTTTTATTACTTTGAAAAATACAATTTTTATATATAAAGAAAATATTTACATGAGATTTGTACTGTAGTAAAAGAATGGCTAATGATTTGTCATTGAGGAAAATCCATTAAAGTATATTGACAAATCACTCATATGTAATAGTGAGAATATAAATCCTAGATGAAAAAATAAACATATCAAATCCAATTATTAGGATAATAATTTTAAACAAAATCATAAAAACAAAATATAAGAAAAATAAAAAAAATACTTAATTTTTATTTCAATTTATAACATATATATATACACACACACATATATATATATATAGATATAGATATATAAGTATATATATATAACTTTCCAAAGAATATATATATATATATATATATGTATGCATGTGTGTGCATGTGTGTATGTGTGTAACTATTTCTAAAGAATTTTTTTTATTGATCACGAAATACATGCAAAACAAACAAAATTACCTTCATCGGGCTAAATCTTGCCAATATAGAAGTTACTCGCAAAGGAACTACTAAGGCCCGTCATATGTCTTTCTTGAATATAATAACCACACTCTTGAACGATCTGCTTAGCACACAAACTAATAATTTTTCCAGTTAACAGTAGGCGATAAGAATATCACTTAAATTAGATCTCTTTATTGTTTCTTATATATGTACAAAAATTAAACATAATTTACACACAAGCATGATAGAAACGTTTTAGTAAGGCAAATTGAGACCCTTTTCCAGGGTCGCTTTCTATTGCAAAATATATATTCGAAATGGGTACACACATATACAGACGGGACTAAGCTTAGGCTGAAATTAGCTACTAGAGAACTATGAGCATTCCATTACAAACCTAACTTCACTTACCAGAGTTCGCCTTGAATAATGCAATATTATAGATGTACAATCGAATATGGCAATAAGGATAGTACGTGATGTATAAAAGAAAGTGAGAAATTCCAGATTTTAGTTCGATTAATGTCCTCCAGATGGTACTCAAGAGCTGTAATCAATTTGCATATTCGACTAATCTCAATTGCTCTATCAATTGATTTTACGATGATTTAAATTATTTTTCATTAAAACTGTTCATCGTCTTTATAATGATTTACATCAACATTAAATCCAGACGAACAAGATCTCATTTTAAAGATAAAGTCAAGAATCCTGTTTTTTCGAATTTTTAAAAAAGATTCCTTTTTTTTTTTTTTAAATCACTTAAACCTTCATCCTTAAAATGAGATTTTATTTATTATAATCGATTCAAAATTATGTTTGGACTCAATGTTGACGTAAACACTGTTTTTATTTTTCGTGAAAAAAAATTTTGTATAGTGGCGCCCATTGAACTTCGTGACAAAAGAGAAGAAGCTTCTATTCTCCTTCTTCTACTGATTTTTATATAAACCTTGAGTGGTATATGTTTGTTTCCATGAAATAGATATTACTTCTTTCTTTGTGTGCGTAAATCAATGCTTAAATTGTTTTATTTATTCGTAATGTATCTTAAAAATAATATATAATTTTGGAATAATTTTATAATTATTTAAATGATGTATAATAGACTAATATTTAAATATTATATAAAATATTTCAATACAGTTAATAAAATTTGATCTTCTGATCGTCGATCATATTTATTATCAACAATAATGAACGAACGTTTAATTGATTTTAACATTCATCGATCTCTAATGATCTTTCTTTCCATTCTAACGAATAAACATCGAAGCTCTTTTTCCATGCGATTAAGATTAAAACAATTAATACTTTTAATAATTTTATAATTATTTAAATGATAATTATTTAAACAATATATCACGTAAGGATAGTACAATAAATTAATATTTAAACAACGATTTAGTTATTTAAATTTTAAATAGTTCGTAACGCGTTAAAAATAAAATAATTTTAATTGTACATTTCCAATATTGTTATATTTTGAAC
Organism: Vespa velutina; assembly: GCF_912470025.1. Taxonomy (NCBI): domain Eukaryota; kingdom Metazoa; phylum Arthropoda; class Insecta; order Hymenoptera; family Vespidae; genus Vespa; species Vespa velutina. Next base: position 8,922,069 of record NC_062190.1, on the reverse strand, counting down.
TCAAGGTTGTTATCTGTATAATATAAAATAAACAGAAACTCTCGAATGACTAGTTACCGAACAGTTTTATTTTGGCTACCGATAAGTCAACATCGAAATTCTCTTTCTTTCTTACACAGGTAGGTTTAATCAATGAATACTTTCAATAATTTTATAATTATTTAAACGATGTATAATGTACACGAAGTGTACAATAAATTAATATTTGAGTAATATTACATTGGCTTAAATATTACGTAGCTCTTAATACGCGTTAAATATAAAATAAATTTTAATCAATAATTTCAACAAAAATGGATTCTTTAGTGACTTTGATAGATATTGAAATAATTTTCTTTTACATTCCAATTAATAAATATTGAAAATTAACGATCTCTTCTCCAGTTAACGTTGGAATATGAATTCTCGATTAAATACCATGTTACACCTATACTATGGATTTTAAAATAGAGTTATCGCCAGCTCGGTGGATTTTTAAATGCAGCAACTTCTACATAGCGATTAGTATTAATGAGATCAAATACTATTGAACGAATAGCTATATATTTCAATGGATTTTTCCAAATCTTTTTAATTAAATATATTAACATCTATTAACATTTTACATTATTAATAATGTTTCAACAGATAAACATAATAGATATAATAAAATTTTAAAATAATTCCTTAAAGAAATGTATTGAAAAATATTAATTCCTTTATTACTCTTACTGATTTTTATTTATTATTTATATTTATTTTTATTTATGTTTCTCAGATTAAATACTATATTATCTGTTGTATGTATCTATATTCATTGTTATAATAATTTAATTAGAAAGAAAGAAATATTAAGTTTGTATTATTGACGACGACTTATCAATTAAATTATTTTTAAAAAAGTATTATCTTGCATATAATTTTTATTGCATTTTTTATGTATTATTATTACTGCATATTAAAACATTCTGTGATCGATTATTAGTTACGCTTGATAATAGGATTTTTATACATATTGATATAATGGACGCAAAGTGGCAGGGACAGTGTTTCTTTGTTATTACATTCGTTGATATTTTGTCTACATCTGAAGTCACATATACTTTGACCGAAAGATGATAAGTAGGCTTGATATTAATTTTTTAATAGATTAATTGTTTATACTCATTTATATTATATCATATTATTGATATTAAGAGAAAACAGAAACATACGATTGATTCTCATTGCTATTTTTAAATACGTAATTTTCTGTGAGTATAGATTAATTCATACATTGAAAAAGCTAGTAGCAAATAATAAAGGATCGATTTATTACTTTTATTTATTATAACCAATTACTAAGGAATGATTGTTCAATAAATTTTTTTACATGTTTTTTATAGTTATATATATATATATATATATATATATATATATATATATATATATATATGTTATAAGCTTTAGATCATTCATCTGTAGATTTTAAAACTATATTTATGTTATTTTTTTTTCATATGAAATAATTGAAAATAAATAAATAAATGAAATAATCTAATCAAATAATATAATTTTATTACATTTTTATTTAAAATCCAATATAGCGAAATAAACAATGATAGTATTTAGAATTATTCATAGGGAAATTAAGCACGTACTGTTTTTATATGTATATTATTATTACATATGATTTAAAATATAGAAATATATAGATCTTAATATATTTATATAAAAAATAACTAATTCTATTTCTTTATACTTGTACAATAGCTTTACCAATATTTTGACCTTTCAACATTCCAGAAAATGCGTCGAACATATTTTCAAAACCTTTTGTAATTGTTTCTTTATAAGAAACAATTTTGCCCTCGCGAATCCATTGCAAATTTTTTTGTATTCCTTCTTGCCATTGTTCATTCCAACGGGTCACTACGAAACCTTCCATTTTTAATTGATTAAAAATCATGGCTGGTTGTAACAGTATACATTTAGGCAGAGAGGCATGATCCGAATTGTACGATGAAATACTACCACACACTGATATTCGACCATAGAGATTCATTTGATATATAACTATGCTAGAAATATCTCCTCCAACCTGTATAATTAAAAGATCAATTATATATATATGTATCAAATACAGATAAATTAAAAAAATGTTCTGTATCCACATACATTGTCAAAATACAAGTCAACACCCTTTGGTGCTGCTTTTTTTAATGCCACAGATACATCTTGTTTTTTGTAATTTATAGCACTATTGAAGCCTAACTCATTTACTAGCCATTTACATTTCTCATCCGAACCAGCAATTCCAATAACATTAAGACCAAAAACGTTCTTTGCTATTTGACCTACGTGAGATCCAACTGCACCAGCAGCTCCGCTTATAACAAGTGTTTCACCATGTTTCGGTGAACAGATTTCAACGAGACCAAAGTAGGCTGTATTTCTACACACAATAAATGTATAAATATTTATTTAACAAAATATTGAACTATTTAAAAAATTTTAAGGAAATAATTTCAATACCCTGGCATTCCTAAGACTCCTAAACATAAAGAAGGAGATAAATCTCCTATTTCTGGTAATAAATATGGTTTTTGTGCAGTAAGTTCAAGTTCTGGGAGTAATTTTGGATTCACGATTGTATGAGTTCTCCATCCAAAATATCCAACTATTCTTTTACCAACTGGATAATCTGGGTTCTTAGATTCAATTATTTTACCAACTTGAGAACCTATCATAGTAATGCCAAGTGGAAACTGTACTACATACGGTCTCATATATGGATCAACAGATAGGTATTCTGCTTGCACAAGAAATTCTGAAAATTTATAAAAATATAATGTTTTACATGAATTTTTAAAGAAATGATCAAACTTTTACAATTATTTTTTATACCTTCATGCTTTCATTTCTTCATATCATTTAGGAATTGACAGTTTACCTATATATATATATGTGTGTGTGTGTACACACACACACACACACACACACACACACATATATATATATATTTCATTTCTACAAAACAATCAAGTAATACAAGTCTCTAATCTCTTTATATTGATATAATGAAAAATATTTTATATTTCCACTTGAAAGTTAAAACAGAAATAAAAGTTAATAAAAAGTATTTATTTTTGATAAGTCATGATGAATCATATAATGTGTCGTCTAATAGTTTAATAAAAAAAATTTATTTAACTAACCGCCATCTGTAATCGGTGCCAATTCTTCTTCCACTAATTTCAAATCTGATGGTTTAGGATCCCCTTCAAAATGTTTAACGACAACAAATTTTTTTGCTTTCACCATTTTAACAATATTTTTTGTAAATTATAGAGTTTACTAAGACCGTATTAAATAAAAATAATTACGTAATGCTCGTTAACCGGTTGAATGATGACAATCAACTAATGCTGAACCGTAGAAGTCAAGAGGTTTTATAGCACTTACATACTTATGTGTGTGTAATATGTATACACAATATAAATAGTGGACATACACACATGTTTATGCTTTCAAATGAAAAGAAAAAAAAACAATTCATTTCATGCATACAAAAATAAAGGAAGAAATATTTCTGTTAATTAACACAATTATAATTATCATTGATTTGATATTGGGAGTATATTAAATTGCAAATGACACATTTTCCTATTTTTCTTTTTTCTTTTTATTTTATTCAGAGTGATACCAGCTATATATGACTATGTAATACAAGATTACAATTTTACAAAATAATATTTATATCGCGTCAACATATTTAAAGATTAATTATTAAAGAATTTATTGGAACTTTATTGTAATGTAAAATCTACATATGTTATCCTCTTCTATCTGTATAATTTTTTAAATTATAATATAAAAAATAGTAGAACCTCTATCAATTATATAATTACTTTCAATATAATTCGCGCAACTATAAATATATTTTCAATAATAATTTCTCTTTCTCATTGTATTATTAATATTCTTAAGAGAATTTTTCGTTATTCATATTTTTTCTCATGCAATATCAAACAATATGTAGTTATTTCAAAATGCATTATGAATATGGATAAATAATGTATATATAATGATTAGTAATATTTTGTTTACTATCAGTTGGCTTTTTCTACCCACTAATTGGCTGGGTAACTTTATACTATACTTGCAAACTTTCTTTCTTAATATTATTCTCATACGCGTAGATACAAGTTAAACGCAATCTTCGTTTCCATAGATACATCAACTATTATCTATATTTAGTGCCACACGTTTAAAAGAAAAAATTATATATCATTACACAAATGTAGTTATTACATTTTTACTCTGTCTTTTGTAAATGTTCAATATCGGTAAATATTTGTTATTTTCTAATGACAATCTATATACAATACAAGAGTATTGTTTGTTTCTATATTCGTATACACATATATTTTTTTATTTTTTTGTTATTTATATATAAATCCTGTCACATATAATTATACAATTTAATTGGATATTATTACAAAATTCATATTAATCATATTGTGATTTATATCTCATAGAAATTCTGAATAAATAAATATATCAAAAAATTAGTACATACAGTTATGATATTGGTCATTACTTTTTAAAATGCACTATTACATTATATTCTCATGTTCTTTTTTTTCTTTTTCTTTTTTCTTTAATAAATGTATATTCTACTGTTTCTTTTTGTGCTTTTATCATGATTTTTTCCACAACATACAACTATTTTTTATAAGTCTGTATAATAAAATAAAATTATAAACATAAAGATATCATGTTATACAATAAATTAATATTTACTCTCTGGAAGTATAATATAATATCTATATCTAATATATACAATTCGTTCCCAATATGGAATATTATTGAATTCATAAGAGAAGACTGGAAAAGTAATATAAGAATTAATTCTATTGATAGCATATGATAACATAGTAAACTTTAAAAGCAATATATACTTGAAAATAAAATATTTTAATATATTAAATAAACAGAATATATACTATCCTAGATATATTAATTTCTTTTTCCAATCGTCTCTTGTATAGTTCTCAAATTTCTATAAACTGATAGTAATTTTATCTAAGTACAATCACACATGAGTCTAATAAGAACAAAATTACATTGATATAATTTCATTATCAAAGACTTTCTAATAAATGAGACATCACTGTTTCATAGATGTTTCAAAGACAGCTATATGAGTTATATTTAATTTTTCTTGCTTGTCAATTGGTTGCCAGCTGCAAGAGTTAATTATATTATCACATTCGTTCTATACCATTGAGATAACGTGTTAAAAGATTAAAATTAATTTATGATCATTTAATTTTATGATCACCATTTATGCATTGTTATGCATCCCTAAGTATTATTATAGCTAGTTGAAATTAGAGAAATCTGTTTTTAATTTTATGGAAGGTGCAGACATCTTGATTTGATGTTTTACAGGCTCTGCAGGTCTAGAGTGCCTTAGTGCTTGTTGATGATTGGATCTTACTGCATTTTCCAATTTAGTTTTTAATTCCGTCGATTGAGACATTAATGTTTTAAACTCCTATGATCGAAATTTCATTAATATAAAACAAAATGACAAAAATAATTTTTTAAGAATTACATTCTCTTATATATATTTCTTACATACACAATATCATTTATACAATATATAAAATACCTGTGGATACTTTGGTCCTATTTTATTCAGCCATTGAAAACTTTGCTGATGCAATGTTATTTGATATTTTGAAGCATTTTGCAGTTGATCACCTTCCAAGAGATAGTTGATTAAAATCGGAACAAGTAATGTTAACATCTGTATACCTAATAAGTAAGATATAGATTAGATTAAAAGATTAGATCAAGATGACATTTTGATTAATTTATTATCTATCAATTTGGTGCGCAGTGTTTTGTATGTATGCAAAAGTTAATTTCACACACCTTGTAAGAGATCTCCTGAATGCAATGTAACATATATCTTATCAATATTTTATAACTTAATAAATAATATTAAATGAAATATTTAATAATACATACGATTAGATAATTCAGCCAACCCTATAAGAGCTTCTACTGTACTGATACATTCTAATGTGAAGGAAAGCTCTAAGTCGCTTGTAACTTGTTTACTTTTATCATTATATAAATATTCCACTAGTCTTGGTGCCAACGAATGAATATACGGAGTACTTATCATACGTTCAGGATGTAAGAATATTGTTCTCAAAGTCTGAACACACTTTAATTTAACCTGAAAAATATATACGATTTGAAAACTATTCAATTATGACTTCTTCTTCTAAATATACTCGTTCATTTTTGTTTAACTCACTAGCATATTATCTGATTGAAAAGCATGCCTGAAGTGATTTATACAAGGAAATTGTAAATTTGGTGCACTTATAACATCTGGTAATGCATGTAGGACAAATACAGCAATACTTAACATCATAGCAACTTCATCCATCTTTGTTTCATCGTTACCTATTATATATATAAAAGTTTTCATATTATATAGTTATATTTTTTTTTTAAATAATTAGCGATTTCAATTGAACATACGTATATATACGCGTATAGAATACCTGTTTTAGCGAGATCGATTACTTTTGCTAAAGCACTTTGTAATAGACCTGTCCATTGAGTTTGACTTCTATCATCTTTTGCATATTTGTTAATAGTAAGACTTTTAACGCAATGTAATGCTGCATGAACAGGTGTTTCTGAACTGTTCTTTCCGAAATCATTATCAACTCGTACAGCTGTTTCTCTTATTACACCTGTCGCTAAGTATAATAAAGTTGGTAAAATTGCTATAGCACCTAAAAAAGAAGTAATATCAATCAATATATTTGTAAAATATATCTATGTTTATATGTATATATTATATTTTATAATAATGAAATAGGGGTTGTACCTTGCGGCGAGCAAAGTACTGGTAATGATTCCATAACATTTAAAGCAGAAGCAATAAGTTTTCCACTTTCTTCTGTAGGTATATAACCTTTCTGAGATAAAATGGCCGTTGCACTACCTGGATTAGGATTTAATGCTGGTATCTGACGCACCAATAAACACAAACATACTTCCAACAAGGCAAATACTAATGATTTCCCTGGTATAAGTTCTCCTGTTTCTCCTCCTTCGCCTAATAAGTCTAATTCTATCGTTTCGTTATTTTCTTCATGTATTGGTGATAATTCTATTAACCAAATTTGTGATATAAATAATTTGTATTAATAATAATTTTATATATATATATATATATATATATATATATATATATATATATTTACCTTTCAGTTTCTCTTTCTTTTTTTCTGTCAGATCTTCTTGAGCTGCTTTCATTACTTGTTTTAAAACTTCCATTGTTACCATTTGAATTACATAATTTCCTCTTGTTAAAAGTAATCTTAAAAAAAAAAAAAAAATAAATAAATAAATATACAAAATATCTGTTAAATGTTTAATTAATTAATTACATATATATACATACCTATGTAGAACATTACACAATTCAATGGATAATGATTTGTCTGTAATTAAAATTTTACGAGCCCATACAGAATCAAGCAAGGTATACAAAGCATTCAAACATGTTTCTATATTTTGTGTAGACTCAGAAGACCGTGGACTACATAAGGCTTCCATACATATTCCTACGATATGAAAATAAATGATTTATATTTATGTACAATATTATTTCTAAAAGCGTTTTTATATATTTAAAAACACTTACCAAAGAGTAAGTGGAAACGTTCAATATTTGTATCAATCTTAGTTGAAATATTATTATTATTATTATTATTATTATTATTATTGTTTATGTTATTACTGGAAACATTTGAAGTTTTTGTTTCATCGTTTGTATTTGATATTCCAAATCCTCTAGCATTAAGCCACAGAGCAGCAGCATGAAGTATAGGGGCCCATGATTCTGCATAATGAGGACGAGCAGATTCCATTGTATCTGTCGTATAAAAAGCTCCACCGTCATGTGGTAATTGACTGGAGAATTCTATGATAATATGTTATATTATTATTCGATAATTTATTGAGATTGTTAATAAATCATAAAAAATTATTTATATTACCTGGTGGTAATGAAAGTAAAGCATGATCTCTCAAAGCAGCTAACCAATACTGACTCAAACTTAAAAGCTCAGGTTGTACTAAACTTAACAAACTTTCATTTTGAAATTCGAATTCACCAAATTCTTCCCCAGTACTATCGTCAGCTCGATTTGTATTAGTAATTGATGTATTATGACTATTTAATGCTGTACCATCCTTAATCATAGCAACTACATATACCTGTAAAAAATTGAAAAATATATGTTATTTATAAAGATTTAAATATGTACTTTTTTATATATCTTATAAATCGTTTAATAACTATATGTTAATACCTCTGCCCATGCTTTTAAAATTGCCAGACGTTCAAGAGTGGATAGACTTTCATTGTAAAGTTGTGGACGTGTATGACCTTCCCTCAATTTTTCTAATGAAGAGACAAGTAACTGATGTACTCTTCTCAAGTCATTTAAATCCCTAGCAACACCACTTCCAATCCAAGCACTGCAAGCTTCGCAGGCAGCAGCCGTAACATGAGATGCCGTTTCTGTAGAAAATGCTGGTCTCAATGCAGCACCTACCTATAAAAATAAAAATATATTATACTGATTATAAATAAATAAATGTTATATATAATAAAATTTTAATTACTTGTGCTTGAAATTGTTCAAGTAAAAGATGTCCAGGAAATTCTGGTTCAGGAACTTTAGCGAATTTATCAATAATTTCTTCCAATGTTTTGAGACCTTCAAGACGTAAAGGGTCACAATCACTAGTCGCAGCCATAAATGCCATTCGCACCAAGTCAGAGAGATGCAACACTAAGAAATCACCTGAAATTTGAAAAAAGATATTTTTTAAAAAGAGAAAAGAAAAATATAATTTTAATAACATAATTATGTTCTGTCAAATGTACCTTTCCCTTTAGACAATTGCATTTCTTTAGCTAATGAAAGATCGAAATGAGCTTGCTTATTATTTACACAAGCAGCTACTATGCGTCTTACACATTGAGCAGCAAAAACTCTTGTTGGCCATCTAGGAGTTATGGTTGGTCGTTGTTTTGTAGATTCATCAGCATGAAATTCTGCTTGATCATCATCTCCTTCTACATCAGCATTTTCATTATCTGCCGTACTATCTTCAATATTTGCAATATTTCCTTCTTCAGTCGTACTTGATTCTTAATGATAAATATTTTCTTATTAAACAATTTTTAATTCGTGCACAAATAAGCTATATATTATTAACAGTTAACTACCTGATGCAATTGTCAATACATCCTTACAAAGTGATAGCCATTGAGACAAATTATCAGCAGCTAATATTTGTAGCATACTCATTAACGTATCATGTATATCTTTAATTAATTTGCTATCTGTTTCTGTGTCCAGCATACTAAATAAAACACCTGGAAGACCCGTTTCTGTTATAACAAGCCCTTCTACTACATTAGTACCTCTGCTTTCATTTGCCAGTGTCATTGCGTGCTCACAAACTTCTTTTGCTTCGCGTTGAACAAGTTGACGAAGACAAGATATTGCTGCTTTACGCAAAAGTAAGTGATTGCTTGATAAAGTTCGCTATGAAAAAAATATTTAATTATACAAAAGTAAAAATACTATAGTATATAATTTTTTATGATTATCTAAAATAACTTACACATAGCGTAGGGACAAGAGAAGACAAATTGACGTGTCTTGGTGCAAATAAATGTAACTGTTGAAGACATCCTGTAGCTTCAGCTTGTACAAGTGGATCTTGATGATCTTGCATAATAGCACAAGCGCATAAAAACGATGATCGAGCCATGCAGATCGTTGTAGTATTTCCTGGAAAAATAATTATTTTATATAAAAAATATATTCTGATATATATATATATATATACTAATACTTGTAAAATTTAATATCAAACGATACAATTAACCTTGTAATTCTGGTCCTATTGTTGTAATAAGAGCAGACAATACTTTTCCTATACATTGATGTACATCAATATAAGATTGAGGAACATTAAGAAGAAGAGTCAATGCCAAAGACAATGTAGGTTCTACGTAACCTCGGAACATTGGTCCACCTGAATCTGCTATAAGTGCAAGAGCATGCAATGCCCATACCTAATCAGAGATCATTAATTCTATCTTAAAACTCATAATAATATTGAACATAAAAATATTTAGTTATGTTAAAAATAAGCGTATATATGTGTATAGTGAATATAATAAGCTGTCTTACTTGCACTACAGGAGATGAATTATCTTGTGCAAGAGCAAGTAATATGCTAACACTAGTATTGAGATGTTGACTAGAACCCATTCCTCCAACATATTTATGAAGACAACCTAATGCCAAGGAATGTCCTGTCCTACTAGCAACATCACGAGCAGACTTTAATCGATCAAAACTGGTTTGTGCTAATTCTGCTGTGAATTTAGGATCTGATATAACCTGTGCCATTCTTCCAACAGCTTCTCCTGCAGCCCATCGCAAGATAGAGTTACTGCTTACAAGTGTACTCTATAATATACAAACAATATATTATAATGAGTACTTAAAATTAAATAAAATATTTAAGTTGTAAAACTTTACAATAATAAGATTAGTCGCTGATTTTTTAACATCTTCTTGTCCAAAACCAGTCTTTGCTTCATTGAGTCCTTTTAAACCACTTAATACAGCCGTAAAAACATTCATTTGTATCGCTTCCTGTCTACCAGATTTTGTATGCTTTATACATTCACTGAAATGATCTAGCATTTGTAATCTATGTTTATTTGCTACTCGAGGAAAGATTTGTCCAAAGAGAGAAATAGAAAGATCAATAACTGCTACTCCCAAAGGCAAAGGTCCAGGGACTATTTCATCCTGTAGGAAATGTATAATGTATAAATATTTTAACCATATTACTCATTTATTATATAAATATTGCTAATAGTTTTATTTACTCACATGAGGAACTGGACGATATAAACAGCAAGAATTATGTTCTAGTGCTCCAGACCCAGCTGCACTATTAGGTTGCAACTGAAATACCAGAAAAAGATTAGTAATGTAAAATTCTTAGATTATAATATAAAGAATTTCATATATAACTATTCTCAAAACAGAAAGGAAGATATAAAGAAATAATAAATTAATGATATCTAAGACATGTGAATATTAAATATTAAAACAAATAATCATTAAATAAAATGTAATAAAGAAATAAGTTATGGCTTATATTAAACGCTTTAGTATTTTAATAAAATAAAAAGTTTGATAAAAGTAACAACAAAGTTATAGAACAGATAAAGATTTATAGAGATAAAATCCAGATGTAATAATCATAAAGATACATCTTGCAGGATATATTACTCACATGATCCAAATCTGCCCTTCTGTTTGATTCCAACTGGACACAAATCATAGTAATATTTAGTTAACTTGAAAATATTTCTCTTATCGATACTTCAAACCATAAATGAATATAATCTATTTATAGTATATTAAAATTACTTATATTTAATATTGTATTGTATATATTTGAAATGAAAAGATTCATAAAAATTATAAGTAATTTTTAAAAGTTCAACATATTGCACTTACTTGATCTTCAATCATACGATGATCTGTTTCTTGTAGCCACGTACCAAGAATGACAGAATCATTAGCATGACAAACAGTACGTAATAAAGATGTTGTTGTATTTCCAGGATTTTCAGTCAGTGTAAATTCTGATACTAACATTCTTAAAAGATGAGTATAAGAACCTGTATAATACATTTAATGAATTAATATGTTTTTATGTATGTTTATATACATATAAATTGTGAATTTTTAAGTAAAATTAATATTGTATATTTACCTTCAAAAGTTTGAGGTGGTAATAATAATAAAGTTTCATATAAACGTAAACGGACCATAGCAGCAGGAGCCTTTAATTGTTGGCCATAATTTTTTAGCACTGTAGATAAGCTGTGAACAATATTTATATTGAGAGGAAAAAAAAAATCTAGATTGACAATAATAAAAGTAGGATATTGAGATATTTACTTTGTTAACATTGCAAGTGCTGATTCAATAGGCGTTAAGAGTCGTCTTGTAATATCGTCGTTCAAAAGTTCTGAACAATGTAATAAAAAGCTATGCATAGCAGACAAAGCACCTGCTCGACCTTCTAATGTCACTTGCCAAGTAAATGCATCACCACGTGCTTTTTCACTTTCTAATTCTTTGTTTGAACGTGGAAAAGAATTCCTCCATAAGAGTAACATTCTTGGTAGTAAACCTTTAACCACTGCTGTACCTATTAAATAAGAAAAAATATATAAGCCATGCCTCTTAAAAAATTATTTATAATCTTCATTGATATTGATTTTCTACCTAGTGTCATTATAGCTCCGATCAAAAGCCAACCAGCGTGAGTTCTATTTAACGATAAACGGCTATTTTGACTTGCACTTCTTAAGAGTTCTTCAGCAGTATTGAATATTATCTAAAATATGTTATATGTTTTAATAAAAATATAAATTTACTTTTCGATTTATAATTTCATCATATAAATAATATATTGCGTGTCATTATATGCATTGGACTTATTTACTTTTCCCTTTGTATGTGGTACACCAAGTGGTGAAAAACGAACGCTTCCTAAAACAGCAGCAAGTGCACTACTGTAACCAGCGATGGCCTCGGGTGAACTTCGCATATTTTCAATACCATCTACGCATCGATCAATTAAAGGTGTTATTTGACTGGGGACGGCAACACAAATGCAACGTAAGCACCAAGAGGCTGCAAGTCTTGCTGCTTGACATGGATGTATTAGAACAGCCATGATTGTATCCGTTAAACCTACATATATATATATATATACATATATAATAATTTTTTTTTTAATTAATTACACATCTACAATATCAACAATTTCAAGTACACATACGTACTCAAAGATTGATCAGATAGTAAGTTGGATGCTGTTGTACCCAATCCTAATATTAAATTTCCCATTTCTTGAAGTGCACATACTAATAAATGTTGACTAAATAATGTTTCTTGATTGCAGTCTTTAGCATTTTCCGGACTAAAATCTGTGAAAAGTGTTTATTAATTATCGGATCTGTATTTATTCAAAGCAGTAATTAATCAGATATTTATAATAATCAACATTATACCAATTGAATTCATTTGCTTCAATATTATATGTGCTATTTCTTTGCAAGCAGCAGCTTGAGCTCCTTCACTGAGTAATTTTCCTATAGTACCATGTAATATGAAGTTAACACATTTTCTCGAATATACTGCATCAACATGTGAATTAGCTGCTTTTGGATTAGTTACAAGATCTAATACATGTGCTACTAATACACCGATATTTCGTTCTAACCATGTACCTCCTAACATTTGAACAAACACAACATATGCCTGTGAATACATATATAATCGATTATTAATACAAAATCGTTTTATGTATATTAAAAATATTATATAAATTGTTTGTTGACTTACATGAGTTACACCCACTCGAACTTCTCTATTTATACTGGAAGTACCTTTGATTATTTCACCAGTACCTTTTAAGAAGCCAACTCCACCTCTCAAAAAGCCTGACATTAGAATATTTAGCACTTCTTCTAAAGATATTTGTTTACCACCTTTATTTTGTGCAACTGAAACATCATAAAAATATATAAGATTAAATTTATACTTTGTATAAAGGATGTTATAACAGTTTAATTGTTTATACAAGTTATTACCTGCTGGATTTTTTCCTTTAGGAGTTGGAATTTGTGTCATTGCCACCAATGAACCTAATAATTTAGCAACAGCACATCTTACTTCATAATTTGAACCTTCAAATGCTCGGAAACACAATGTTGCTACACTTTCTATCTCTGTTGTATAAAGGAACAGTGCATGATTTAACATTTCTAATAAGCACTGGAAAATAATATAAATTTTTTAAATAAGAAAATGATTTTTAAGTGTAATGTACAAATGAAAATAATAAAATAGTATTATGGTGAAAATATACCTTTGCTGCAGCACACCTAACAGCCATTACTCTATCAGTCAAATAATGTCTGGAAACTTTATATATTTCTTTGTGAACATTTGTAATCGCAGATCCCATACCAGCACATACCTGAAGAGTAATAAAATTTTATAATCTAGCATTAAATATAATTTAATTTAATCTAATATAATTTTATTTTATTTCTTTTTATTTACTTTTTCCAAAGTATGCATTATTTCTATTCGCATTTGTGACTCTGCAGAACGTAAAGATTTTATCAGAATTTGTACAGTTTCCTCATAAGATCTTCCCATCATTCTCCCTAACTTTTCATACATACATCCAACGCAACATATTGCAGCTCTAAAAAACAATAATTTAATAATTAATTGATAATTAATCCATAAAAAGATCTTACAAGAAAATAAATGTTAGTTTATTATACTTACAATTTCGTCGGTAAAAAACTTGGTGAGTCATCTTTATTTTTGAGAATATCATTACATTTATTAACGGTATCAAATAGAAGGAACGTATCACCAACACTAAACAATGTTGCAAGACATCTTGCAATAAGACGACGTGTAGGAGGTCCAGGTGCGCCTTGCATGTGTTTAGTTAATTGTTCTACTAATTTTTGCTGGCATCCTTTTATGTCGCTCTTCAAATTTTATATATTAAAAATGCAATATCATTAAAAAAAATATATTTATAATTAACTATATATTTAAAATTAAAAATTATTAATTATTACCTTCTGTGCAGCAACTAAAACCTTATCTAAAAAACGTAACCATTCAAATATAAAAACTGGTCTTTTAGCTTCAGGAATCTGATCAAGGGCATCCTCATTGAGGGTCAGACTATGACTCAACTCCATCATCATTTCTATGTGTTTGTATTAATTTTAATCTTTACCTACTACTTTCCTACATTATTAACATAAATTATATTTTTATAGTATTTTCATTAATGATCTGTATTATTTAATTAAGACTAATAGATTCATAATTATTTATACATACATATATATATATATATATATATATATATATATATATAAAATTACTTTTTAAATGTAATTATTTAATGACAATCATGAAATATAAAATACACGATAACATACCAGAATAAATTCGAATGAGGATTTAATCAGTTTGTTGGATTTGACATTGCTTTTGTGCTTAATCTTCACTTGTAAGTGTCGCTTCGTTTCATATACGTATAAGATATTATACATATATAATATGTATAAAATATTATACAAAAACGATTAAACATATATAATGGAAAAAAATTAAACTTGTAGTATGATTAAATATTATTTTTGTTATTAAATTTTATCATTATTGGCTTAATTTCGAACGATTTACTATGAATTATAAAAACAACAACCAACTTCCTTTTAATGACAAATACTGAAATAGTCAGAATAAATCAGGAACCTCAAAGTATCAATGTAGAAGACTGCCTACGATTTTAGTTCTACGTCTTCGAAGTCAGATGTCGCAGTGATATATTTTTATGGCATCTTTATTCAAATGTATATTGCTAGTATAGAGAACACAATTCTTAATTTAAAAAACAAAATTTCAAAATAATTTGAAAAGCGATATTTGAACAATCGAATTTATTAATTAATTAAACGTATCTGTGGATTTCTACGGTTTGAAATTGTTTCTAATCCTAATTGAGAAGAATAACGCATGAACTTCCTCTTAACAAAACAATGGATGTATTTGATATTAATACAAGTTTAATAAAACAAAGTATATAAGTAGATATCTCTACTTTCACAAAAAAAACACGAATAATTTAAGACAAAAGACTTAAAAGTTCCCGTGTTACCAGAATTCATCAGCACGAAAATTACTGAAACGAGATTGGCTGAATGAAATCGTACGCTGATTGATTACTGGTGTCATGTGATACTGTTGCATCCAGAATATAAATATTCAAATTAAATTCAAATGCATGATGCATTTTATTTAATACTGTTATATGAGAATAATTTGAAAAATTCACGGCTTTTTCTTTTTTTAAATGTATAAATTTCATTCTTAAAGTGAATCACATCTTACAGTAAAAAAGAAAAACAAACAAACAGCCGCGAATTTTTGAAATTATATGTTATTTGACAATTATTATGAAATAAAAAGCAAACAAAGTGATTTGTAATCAAAATTTTTAATTGTCTTTTTTTATTAAATACATAATTCGATTTGTTAAAAAAATTATTCGACTTATTTACAAATTGTTATTTTAAATATCGCTGCGTTGTTATATTTGTTTTCGTGTAACCATTAAGTTAACATGTAAAATATTTCTAATCATAACATTATCGAAGCATGTCAAATTCATAGTTAAAAAAAAAAAGAAAGAAATGAAGAAAAAGAAATTGATTTTGTTTTCATAATAAAAATAACATTTTGTGTCATTTGGAAAAATATAAAGAATTTGCATTATATATTTTGTTTGTAATTAATTTGATTATTTTAGGAATACAAATATACAACAAACTCGCACAACTAATCGAAATTTATACGTTCAAAAGAGATTATTTTTCAAAAGAGAGGATTATAATATAGTTATCGATTCAACGAATCAAGAGTAGGTTATATAAACGAAACAAGGAAACATCAATGAAGATAAGGATCAAATGATAAGAATAATGACGTACATTGAACCTGTTTAAGTCTACTAATATACATCTTGATGAATTTTTTCCATTAAAAGATTAAATTGCCTTGAAGAATATGTAAAAATGTTTGATGGTATTTGTAATGGTAAATGTGTGTATGGATACAAGCGGATTATTAAAATAAAAGAAAAATCAGATATTCGAAAGTAATATACATATATTTGTTAAAAAAGATTATTGAATAATATGTAGCGTGTGAAAAATGTTGAACTATTAAATGTGAAATGTTGAAATATTATTTAAATGAAAGAAGAATAGTGGAATGTGTTGTTGGTATGGTATAATATATATAGTATATGGTATAGGTATATAATAGGTATAATATATGATATGGTATAATAAAAACAAGTAGAGTTATATTAAATCAAAATGTGCAAATATGACGCGATAATAAGAAAATTGAATTTTCTTCCTCTTTTATTTTTCCCTATCTCCTCGAACGACCTTATTAGTTTGGTGACGTATTAATATTTCTTTTTTGTTATTTCATGCAAATGTCGATTCATACTTGTAAAATGTGTACATATATACATACATACATACATACATACATCATACATACATCATACATATATACATACATACGTTCTCGAGTACACACTAAAGTAAATGTATCGTTAGATTTTTGATTCATCTTATGTATGTAAGTATGTATGTTCATGAATATGCAATTGCATGTTTAACCTATACATAGGTATAATAATTACATAATATTTATATAATTCATTTTATATTTAAAACCAACTGTTTCATTAAATAAATAAATAAATAAATAAATATATATATATATATATATATATATATATATAAAATGCAACAAAGAATTGAAGGATTCTTTCGCAAAAATTCACAAAATTTCTCATCAAATTTTTCGTATTTTATTATTATAAAGTTAATTAGATTGAATTTATAGGATGACCCATTTGAAGTTTCGCAAGTAATTATTTTCCTAACTACAACTAGTTCGTTTCAAAAAATGTTTTCATTAAACACTTATTCTGTTTCAAGAGAAGGGGAGTTGGAGGGAGGGTATCTTAAAGTGATTACAGATCTTCTTTGGGTGGACTGAAATTTCAAAGTAATCTTTTCTTTTTTTTTTTGTTTTTTTAAGGTAATCCATTCAAGATCAAATTCATTGATGACAACATTTTGATCTTTCAACATGATTCAAGTTTCGTACAAAAAATTGAAAATCATCTTGAAATCTTCAAAGCACAACTACCTAGAGAATATTTTTGATCACTCTAAAATGTTTCCCTTTTTCGCTTACCACCTAACCCTGATCATGAAAGTAAAGGATCAGTTTTATATAATAAATATTTTTTGTAAGGAGTTATAATTTGAGGAAATAATTATGCGCGAAAGTTCAAATTTTATACATTCTATGTATGAAAAAATCAAAGTAGATACAAAGGAATATTTAATCAGATAGTATATCGATGTATTTCTTTTGTATAAATAATTTTTTTTTTTGACTTTAACACATCTTCCTCGTTCCATCACATATTTCATAAGAAACGAGTATTCTTCTCATTATTTTATGCGAATAAAATTAAATTCTTTTTACTGTTTTAAAATAGTTTACCAATAACTCATGTTTATTTAAATTACTATTATTTGCTATAATTATATATATATATATATACATGTGATAATTAGACTTATTTAAACAATAACATATGTTATATAATAATTGAGCGTATAATATATAAGAAAATTACTTTTTTTTTTTTTTTATAAATTATTTATATTTTATCAACCACCTATGTGGATTATTAAACGGCATGACAGGAGCAAAGTTCACAATTTATTATACAGTTTGGTACGTTTTACATAATACACGATAGTGTAATCTTTGTAATAAATTTTTTATCCTTTAAATTGTTCTCTAAGATTGGACTTACGTCAAATTGTTAGCTATGAAATTAATATTTCTTGCAATGCAAAGCGATGTATTCAGAGGTACAAAGTTGAGTTAACACACAGGATGAGGTTTTTTTTTTGTTGAAGAGAGATAATGATGAATGAATAACATATCTCATTTATCGTAATTCTTGAGATTAGAATCTGATTCTCTCTTGATAGTGAACATTTTGATGTGTCCGATACAATGAACGAAGGTTGAAGAATTACATATTTTTTTGGCAATTCTGTCGGTTCAATTATTTTATTTCCTATGAAAAAAAGGTCGAAATTATCGAGCGATCAAGTTGGTGTCCTTAAGATCGTTAAATTTTTTCGAATCGTTTTTAAAAATTGTATCTCGTAGAAGGATTATTTTGTTATTTTAACTCATCAATTAACAGTTATAATATGCTTTATTTAACTAAAAAAACCATCTAGAAAATGACTTTATTTAAAATATTTTTTTTTAATCGTCGAAGATTATTCTGTTAAAAGGAACAAAGAAACGATCGAAAGAAATGACATGACTAACAAGGAACTATGCTCTTAATATTTCTAAGCTCTTATAATAGATACGTTTGATTAGTACATATGTATATAATTTGTATATACATACTTCCTTGAAGTAAAATCCTTTGTCTTATCAATTCTATGAGCAATTTATAAATATATATGAGGATGAAGCATATTTTTCTCACATATTTGTCTATCATTCTAAATGAGGTAGATATACTTACTGATCATTATTGTCACGTATTAATTAAGAAAAATGAATTCGTTTTGTAGTTATAAATAGTTTTTGATTAAATTTTGCATTATCAATCATAGTTTATAACATATGTGTACAATAATCAAATGTTTTTTATTTATATAATATGAGGGATATTTAAATTATTGAAATTTTTTATATCTATGTGTGTGAATATTTCTCTCTCTCTCTCTCTCTCTCTCTCTCTCTCTCTCTCTCTCTTTCTCTCTATCTGAGTGTGTGTGTGTGTGTGTGTGTGCATAATATGTTCATAGTTAGCACTTCCTTTAACACTAGTAATAATGGTGAAGTTAAAAAAAAATAATATTTTGTTAAAAAATTCAAAGTAATCGAATAGTTACCATGTATTATATATTACGCATGAATTTATTAATTGAAGCACATAGTAAACAACAAATGTATACATGAAAGACATTATACTTAAAAATAAGTTATAAATATATAATAAATATTGATAAATAAAATTATAAAAAAAAAACTAAAAGCGATTTTTAATATACACGTATATCTAATGCTTATGTATAATATACGCGTATATCTAATACTTATTATTTTTTTAATCAGACCAAATAATAAATATTAATATGTATAATAAATTCATGAATAAAAAAATCAAAGCGATCGTGATTTAGTTTTTATTGATTGCATACTCGTTAAATTATCAACCAATGAAATTGTAAATTTAAATGTAAACGATTAGAAAAGAATATGTACTTACCTTCCGACGATTATCAATCACGTTATTAAAATTTATTTAAGGCTACTGTATACATAAATCAGAGTGCGAGATTCGATTGCACTACACGTTAGACATTAATAATTAATTCTTCTTTATTAACGGAAATGTAAACATGTGAACGCTTATCTACAATAACTGAGTATGCATTATTAGAGTTCAGCATTATAATGTAAATAAAAAATATTATATGAAGATAAGTTTTTTCTTCATTTACATCCAAAGGAATAAGTATTTTTATTTCGATATTTATTTACGTCTATGCTAAAAATCATTACGTATGACTATAATCGTTAATTTGTCTAATAAATTTGTCTATTTAATTTATATATTATATAACCAAAACTCTACTGAATTATCAATTTTTTTCTTTCTTTCTTTAATTAGGTTTTGTATTATATTTTCTTATACAAAAGATTATAAGAATTTATTATTATAAATAATATATAAAACTATATACATATCTGTACACTATATATAATAAATAATGTTATGTATACATTTTTTTATATACATTATTTATTCGTATTATTTTAAATCATTTATTTGTAACTAAATGAAAAAATATGAATCAATCAATTAGTGAAAATAAAGCAAATTTTTTTCTTACATTTTTTTCTTACTTAATTAATTGAAATTCATATTATTGTAAATCTTATAATCCACAATAATGAAAATAGATGAATGCAGTATCAAAGGTCAAGAGAGAGAGAGAGAGAGAGACTTCAAAGTTTATTTTTATTTTTATTATTATATTTTAATTTTAAGTTGTTTCGAATTATTATGAGTTTATGATTAAATAAATTTCAAGAAATGAGATGATAAAAAGATTCGCGTTACATCACTATATCATGGCCTCTATTTTTTTCTTTCTTTTTCTTAAATTTTTTCTTTTTCTATTCCTAATACTATCAGTATTGCTGAAATCAATCGGCTAATTTCATGTACCTACTCACATATACATATACAAGAGACATTTTTAATTCATTCATTAATCTGAATGAATTATAAAAATTTAAATATAATGTAGATAGAAAACAAAGAGAAGAAAAGAAAAGAAAAAAGAAAAAAAAATGGCCCGAATAAATGTAAAGAGAAAGTAATTAAAAGAAATCGAAATCAGATCAATATAAAATTGTATGATGTTCTTATTATTTCGTATTTACTGATTAAAAATTATTTAAAACATTTCTCTTTTATTATTTAATCTATCTGAATAAATATTAAAAAATATAAAATTTTATCAAAAACAAGTCGTTACAACCAATTACATAATCACGTTCATTGTTTCATTGATCTTTAAAGATCTCTTGAAAAAATTTCCTTAACATTGAGTCAATATCAACCTCGACCATTAAACTTTGCAAAACGCTTTGCGTGAAAAAAAAGGAAAAGAAGAAAAAGAAAAATAAAACAGTTTTTCAATAAAAAAAAAATTTTTTCACCTATCGTTTTTTTGTTCCAGAATAAAAAATCAATTTACATATAAACTCCGTTTTTCAATATAGATTTCAATATTATCCTTTACGTATAAATCGTCTGTAATTGAGAATGTAATGTCAACAAAATCACTGGTAAAATTTATCCCGATATTTGTGATACGAAAGGAAATATTTAAAAAAAAGAATAAAAAAAAAAAGAAAAAAAGAAAAGGAAAAAGAGAAGAGTAAAGAAAAGAATAAATATATAATATAATTTTATATGTGAGATCATTTGTAACTAACGATCATAGTTACAAAATAAATTAAGTATAAATTATGTCAGACTTATTTTTAAATGATATTAAGTACGGAGTTAAAACATTAGTTATAGTTTTAAAATAAATTAAATTTTGAATTTATTTTAGGGATATGTTAATTTTATATATATATATATATATATATATATATATATATACCATTATCAAACATTATACAGATACCATTATCAAACTTTTTTTTTTATTTCCAGATGTTATCAATAATATTTCATAAATATTTTTTTTTTACCTTTTTACTATAAAATCTATAAAAACAAACATCAGTTTTAAACACATGTATTCATTGCATTTACACATGTATTCATTGACGTACGAATTTTTTATGCATTCAATTAATATTTCTTATTTTTGGCTTTCTTTTTCTATTGCGATTTCTTAATTGAAGACAAACTAAAAAGCATAAGTTCGTTTTATGTTTTATATCAATGTCATTTTCAATGTCTTCGACACGTTGTTCGCTCTAGTCGTAGTCGTCGTCGTCGTCGTCGTCGTCGTCGTCGTTGTCGTCATTCTCGGGGGGGTTATATGATCAAGAGACAGTATAAAGCAGAGTCCACATACGACTTGCACGCACTAATATCAAGAAAAGAGGGAAAGAGAGAGTGATAGCAAAGAAGTGTACTATTCGCGAAACGTTCGTTGATATGTTTATCTAAATACATGCGGGTAAAATTATTAATCTTTGATATATATTTATATGTATGACCTCGTGCGTTTTCTTTTGTGATTAATGTAATATCTAAAAAAGAAAAAATAATATATATATATGTATATATATATTTATATATATATTATTGAAGGACTGTATACATATAAAAAAAGAAGTGTTATCCCAGAGTGTTTTTATTCTATTTCTTATTTTCTTTTTTTGAACCGAATTTTTAAATTCAGTTCGCGATTTATCATTGAGAAAAATAATTTCTCTTCGCTTGGTAAGTGTTATTTCTATATATTTAATTATTTTGTCATTTAATGGAAAACTTTCTTTTTTTAAACATTTTTCCCCTAAACAATTTCGTTCCTTCTCGTTGTTTTTTTTTCTTTTACTTTTTTTTTTTTACGGACATTTTATAACTGATAAAACTTATAATTATAAAATAAACAATAATGAACACTGGAAAGTTTAAAATTTAATGAAAAAAAAAAAAAAAAAAAAAAAAAAAAAAAAAAAAAAAAAAAAAAAAAAAAACGTAAATTTACATTTTATATTATATGACACATTTGTTAAGATGTAAATTAATCAAAACAAGTCTTTTCTTATCGTATTCTTTTTAAGTCGTATTGTATTCAACAGAAACGTATATTATTATTAAGTACACGTACGATTATTTAGGTATTAAAAATAAATTATTTGTTATACGGTATAAATATTACATCAAAATAATAATCGGAATAATTTAAAAATTTTCAATAAAAAATATTAGTGCGTTGTTCATTTAGATATAAAATAATTTTAACAATTTTCAGTAAAAAAAAAAAAAAATAATAATAAATAAAGAAAAGTAAAAAAAGAGAAACAAATACAATTTCTTTTTATTTAGATATTATTATTCCTTTCTTTTTCTAATATATAAAATAGTAAAAATTTTCAAGAAAAAAAAAAAATACTACGGTGTTACTTCTTTGGATACAAAATATCGCTCAAATATTTTTTCAAATACAAAACACCTGATATAGTGTTAGTTATATGAATATAAAATTTTCAATAATAAGTACTAATGGTGTTATTTATATTTAGATATAATATATCAAATATTATTTCAATACGAAATACGATAGGGTCCTTATTTATTTAGATATAAAATACTGAATATTTTCAAAGAAAAAATATTAAATATATTAATATTAATATTATATATTAATATTAAATACATTATATTAAATATATATATATATATATATATATATTAATATTAAATGAATAATTTATTCCTACTGTATGAATAATTTTTTCCTATTCAGGTTTCATCATTATCATTATATCATATATGTTATTCATGAGTAATAATTAGATAAATGCTTAACTTTGAATCTTCAAGAATTTTTTAAGTAGTCGTACATATGTAAAAGAAAAAGAAAAACCAAATACAATAAAATAATAATAATAATAATAATAATAATAATAATAATAATAATGAAACAATTTGGAAAAAAGAAAGAGATATCATAAAAAATATCATATATCATGTCGAAATATATCAACTGAAATAGTTCTCCGACATAAAAAAAAAAAAAAAAAAATCTCAGACATGAGAAAGACGTTTGCATGTCGTACGATATGTTCGTTTGCGCATTCATTCATTTGCATTTCAAAAGAAGATTTATCCATTTACAAATATACCTATATATTTGTCTACCGTCAATAGGTATTTTTGAAATATTACTATGTTAATCCAATGAATATAGCATTTAAATCCACTAGCGAATACAAATTTCTTCCTCTTTTCGTTCGAGTTAAAAAAAAAAAAAAAACAGGAAAGTAAAAAATACATATATATTCATTGCGATTTGAAATATATCAAATCTTGTGTCAATATATTGATAATTCAAAATCTAAATCGAATAATTAATCCCAATTGGTAATTCACGTTTTTCAACGTATGTACAATACATATGTAAGTATTATACTTATATATAGAGTCTAACCTTCCATCGTGGGTCATCAGATATAGAAATCGCTATAATACTGACGAGCCTGATAAAATCAAATAGTATCGCAGATCTCTTGGATTTCTTATACAAAAATCTCTCATGTACTAGATAATATTACGTGTGCATCAGGAATGCATAATTAGTTTCAGAAGAGCCTCATCAAGGTTAAGAAAAAAAAATTAGGTCAACTTTACTTTTATCCATGATATATTACGTCGACAAATGAATTATTACATCCAGATTATTACACGACCTACTTCAGAATAGATAGATTTTCTAAATATATATATATCAGGATATCTTCTTATAGTATATTTATTTCAATATTTTCTTTCTTTTCTTTTCTTTTTTTTTTTTTTTTTATTTTATTAACGTACAAATATTCTGTTTACTAAATTATATGCACATACATATGTACATATATAAATCGTATATCTGGATAAATCATTTAATCTTTCATCAAAGATGATACAATTATTTTTTATTATTATTATGATTATTATTATTATTATTATTATTATTATAAGTATAAGCTTTTATTGCAGATATTTAATATCCGATAATCTTTTTTTATTTGTCTTATATAATATAAGAATATTATTCTTTTTTTTTTTACATTATGTATACGTTTCTATCAATCACATTATAATCGCGGACTTGATAGATTTTATCGAGTAAACCTGTTAATTTAAATTTGTTTATTCATTGATCAATTTAGAAATGATTAATAAACAAATAATACCAAGTCGAGAGTTTTCTAACAAAAAATCATTTTCTTGTTAAAATTTTATTATTAAGAAATTAATCAATACACAGAATCTCTCTCTCTTTCTCTCTCTCTCTCTCTCTCTCTCCTCTCTCTCTCTCTCTGAATCGCGTCAAAAGATGTCGATCTCGAATTTAACTATTAACAAAAGAGAGACCCCTTTCCGGAATCGAAAATCAATAAAAAAATATCTTTATCACATGACTGATAAATAGAACTATTTTATAAAATAATATCCATTGTTTTAATATGACATTTAAAAGTTTAATTAATTATTTACACGACAATTACGTATTAACGATCGATCATTATAGTGTATTATACTAATTGTATAGTGCAATTAGTATCGTGTGCATACGTGTATGTATAATGTATGTAGATATGTATATATCTATGTATGTATGTATGTATATATGTATGTATGTATATAGATATGTATGTACATCAATAAAAAACAAAATTTAAAATTGTCGCTATTGGGATTGTCACGGGTTAAATATTTTGTTAACTTTCGCTAAAGCATCGTATATATGTGATAAATCTGAAAAAAGATCTAAAAAATAAATAATCAAAGTCACTATGAGATTACACATGTCGCATCTTTTTACTTTGATGAAACAAACATATATACATATATTTTATTTAAGTAATAAATCTTTAACGCTCATGATCTTTTAAAAACGAAATATTTTATATTATATATTCAAGATTAAATTAATGTGATAAAGTTTCTTTCACTTTTATTTTACTTTGTTTATAAATTGTTTCTTTCAGAAAAAGAAAAGGCACGGAACAAAAAAAAAAAATATATATATATATATATATATATTTTTTTTTTTGAATCATTCGTAAGAAGAAAAAAAAAGACGAAAGCTGTAATGAAAAATAATTAAACAGATTTGTTAAACGTAAAAGGGAAGAACTCTGACCGTTGTGTCAAGAGGAAATAAAGTGTTAAGAATTATGTTAAACAAGTTTCTTAGGAATTATTTGACAGAATGTACACATATGCTCGAATTGCATCTACACATATAATTTTCTATCGTCTCATGTAACTTTTTGAAAAACTAATATCCTTAAATTATTATCATTTTATTCTTTATTTAGACGTTACAATAATTATAAGATATAAAGTATAATTAACAGTTAGAGAATTATATATATATATATATATATATATGTTGTTTTTGTTTATATTATATTATTTATTTATATTTCGTTTAATATTAAAAACGTTTATATCATAATTATTGAAAAAGGATTTGCCATTAATCATTTATTTCCCTATTTTTCTTTGTTTTAATATGATAATGTACAAATTTTGTTATATGTTCTCACAAAAATAATTTGTAAAAATTTACGTGAAATATGCTATTATGCAATAAATTGAAAAAAAAAAAAAAAAGATTTTATATTTATTAAAAAAAAAAAGATCTCTCTTTTATTAATATATTTTGTATATTATTAATAATAAAAGCGTTTTAAAACTCAACACTTAACGTTAATTCTTGCACATAAATATACATGCATAATAGATACATAATGATATACCCTTAGCTATACAATGTATACACGGTTTTATCGAATGTAAATCACAATATTATAGTATTATTGTTATACGACTGTTTTAGGTTTCTAGTGTCGAGGTGATTAAAGTGAGAAAAATTTGTAAGATTCAGGTCACACCCATGAAATCGACAATACCTTTACAACAATTTAAAAGTGAGTAAGATTCTTTTTATAAATTTAACAAACTGCGTAATCAATACCATTTCTACAATTACGATTAAATTTACGGTTAAATTTCTACGTTATTATGACATAATAATAATTACGTTTGATAGTATAAATGATAAATAGAAATATTTGTAATTACAACGATCTCGAATATCTAAATATCAAATTAATTTATCGGTCTATTCATACTTGTCCAATTAAACGATCATTATTTATCAATTGAAGAAACGTTCGATGTTCTTTGACAAACATCAACGTTCGATAAAATGATAATTACATTTTTTTTTATAAATCTTTTCTTTCTAATTGAAGTAAAAGTAATATTAATTACAGATATTAATCTTTTAAATTGACAGAGAGGGAGAGAGAGAGAGAGAGAGAGAGAGAGAGAGAGAGAGAGATAAAGAAAAGGAGAAAAAAAAAGACAAACAAAACAATTAACTTCAGTAGTAATTGATGATGAAAATATGTTCGTATAAAATATTGTCGCATATATTGATGGATAGATAATAATAATTGTCACTTTAATGACATACGTTATTTAAAATTGATAAGGTCAACAAGAAATAAAAAATGTATCAAAGTTTTATTTATGGATATAAGTATGGATTAACAGGAATAACTATACTTAACTTTATCATCGATTTAATCATACATTTCCTTTCATTGATAATGTGATTATATTAAAAGTATTACACAATAATATTTACATAAATATTATTGTGTAATACTTTTAATATAATCGAAATAATATTTTTAATATAATTGAAATAATATTTCGCCATTTCTCCTTAGATCTAAACAATATGTATTAATTTCAATTTTCTATATTTTGACTATTTTTTCAAAGAACTTTCAAATATATAGAAATATTTCAAAGAAGCATTCGTAATAATTAGAAGTAATATTGAAATATTATATTATTATCATATAAATATAAATAAAAAAAAAACACACACACAAAAAACACACACACAAAAAACGAAAAGAATATAAAAAAAAAAGAATTTTCTTCGTGAAAAAATGTATCTAAAATTTGCCATTGCACATATATACCCGCATACACGATATTTAATCAGAAAAACATTTGTGTCATTAATCGTTAATAGATATATATCTATACACGCTAAAACTAGATTAACGATAATTATTGTACTTTTACTTCTAAACTTCTCGATATGTATTACCAAAAAAAAAAAAAAAAAGAAAAAACAGAACACAAAACAAAACAAAAAATAGAAAGAATTCGTTGCTCTAAAAACGATACTCGATGTGATAATTATATAAGACTACATTCTCCTGAATGAAAGTTGGAAAGCGTTATGCATGAAGAAAAGTGTAAACGGTTGCGCTCGATCTTGACCTTATTTAAAGTCTACGTAGATGTTTCTTTTCTTATATTTCTCTATTGGTCGTTTTTAAATGAACAAGGGCACATCTCTTATTCATTAGTCACATTTCTTTTGAAACTATCGAATGATTTAACTGTACAATCATTTTCTTGTAATGCTTTTCCCCCCTTATAAATATTAAAAGAAATTACCCCCCTTATAAATATTAAAAGAAATTACAAAATCTATTTTTCTTTTTAAAATAAACGCATTAACATCTCGAATAGTTTTTTTTCTTTTTTCTTTTTTTTGAATTAAATAAATTTATTGAAATTATATTAATAGATATTATATATTCGTTAACGCATTAATAATTCATTTGTTGTATCTTTGAAATCTTTTACTATATATATACATGTATATATATATATATATAATATTAAAAAATAATCCTTCATATTATCGACATTTATTTTTTTCTTTTTTCTTTTTAGATTAAATGAAATGAATAATATATTTTCTTTTTAATTAAATTAAACGTATAATTTTCTTCATATTTGAAATTTTTTAATATATGTATACATGAAAAAATTAGCACGTTATATGAAATATGAGAGGGATTAGAAACAAAAAAAATTGTTTTGTTCTTATTCTTTATATAAGAGCGATAAAAAATACAAAACGAGAATTTAAAACAATTTTTAAATACGTTTGATTGATTATCGTATCTGTATCCTGTAAATATCTTTCAAAATATATTAATTCGATTGCACGATTAAACTTTATATCTACTTTTGCATCATATATTTCAATTATATATCAATTAAATTTATAATAATTACATATTAATTGAAATACTCGCTTTAGTTTATTTTGCTTTGTTTTATTTTGTTTTGTTCTTCTTTTTTGATCTATTCACATTAACAATCGATATCAATCGTATTTTTTTCTCAATGTTTACTTACGATTATTACAAATTATCAGATTTATAAAAACTTTATTTGATTGATATTGTAAATTACAAATAAGATTTATCCAATAGAAATTTGCATGAATAACATTTCCTGTAAAAGTCTTACATTCTTAAGAAAAATAAAAAAATAAAAAAGCAAACAAAAAAAAAGGTAAAAAGAAAACAATTTACATAAGAAAATGCAAAACAGATAATACACACATCTTTGCAATAAAAATAGAATATAAATAACTTAACAAAGAATTAAATTAGAATATATAAGCTATTAGCTTTCTGATTTCCTTCGAAAAAAATATATCTGTTTAATTGCATAAAAGTGTTCTAATGTTTTTCTATTGAAAACTTTACTACTATGAGATTATGTGTGTGTGTGTGTGTGTGTGTGTGTGTGTGTGTGTATATATATATATATATATATATATATATATATATATATATATACATATATATTTATAAGCTATGAGTAATTATCATCGAAGAAAAATACCTACCTATTTACGTATTATCACGTATTCATTTTAAGATCAAATTGAATTAATTACTCATGTAACTTCCGCATCCATTTTGTTACATGTCGATGGGGATTGAATTTTAAACTCAAAAATTTATTGATTAACTTGAACGATTCCTTTCTTTTTTTTTCTTTCAGTATATTTTACAAGAAAATAGTAATTTTTCCATGATCCTAAATTTGAGAATTAGAAGTTGTTTAAATGAAAGATTTTACGTATCTACGTTATTCGTCACCATTATTTACATAACTTTAACATAAATATAATTTAAACAATATTTCATATTGAAATTTGATAATTAATCTAGAAATAATATCATCATATTAATAAATTGTTTTACACGTCAATTTGAATTTCACTTCTATTTATTTGATCAGTATTTTCATTAATTAATGATAAATATTTTTATAAAATAAATGATCAATATACAGGAATATTTTGATCAATATAAATAATTAAATTTCGTCAGTTCTATTATATATTTATTGATATATTATTGGATTGGCAATTAAGTGATTGCGGATTTTGCCGTTTCTTAGTTGCCAACCCAATATTACCAATACTATGATCATTAATTAATTCAAAATACTGATCAGAAGTTTAAAACTATTAACTTTATAAATAGCATTTATACAATTTTGTTTAAATTTTTGTTTTCTTTGTCAAGAACTGGATATATTTATTGTTACATCATCGCTTCATATTATTAATTGAATGACCATTTAAATCGAATCGAATCTGGTTTCTTGCATCTCATTAACTGATTTCCATGTTAATGGAAATAAGCAATATTCGATTTTCTTATTCTTATTTCACTTTCTTTTACTCTTTTAATAAATGGTTAATAATTTATTTATATCTATAATGAACTTTAATATATAAGGTGACCTAAAAACACTTCTTCGAGCATTTTAGATTAATTTTGATTTAAATTGTGTCTTACAAGTCCAGAACTTATAGTTTTAAGATTTAAAAAAAAAACGTTTTAATATTTAAATAAAATAATTCATATTTTTTTTAAGTCGCCTAAATCACTTCTGGTCTATACTATATTTGTACATATTATTGAATAATAATTGAATAATAATATTGAATTTCAAATAAATATTCCTAATATAAAAAAAAAAAAAAATGAATTCCTGATTTCTACAAAAAAGAAATGTATAAGATGAAAAGATAAGTATGTTAAATGAATTCCAGAGATACGCTTATATTTATATTTATTATTTCTTTCTTTCCTGTTTTTTTTTTGCATTTTTCTATCTTTTGAAATTAATGCAAAAAGTGCATCGAATGAGAAAATTTAAAGGAACTAATGATCAATCATAACAATGATTAAAAAAAAAAAATGAAATACAAGATATCATATGTGTTTCTAAATTATTTATCACGAATACTTGTCGTTGTTTTTATTCAAATCGAATTATAATATACATATTGTAAAATGATAAATTGATTTTCCAATGAATGAAACAAATTTCTAATCAATTCGCATAATTAAATAATTCACAGAAATTCATTTAACATAACTGCGTTTCGTATTAGAAGGAAATATGATAAACGTTATATTTGTTAAATATTTAAACATTTACAGAAGAAAATCTTGTGTGGCGTTAGAGATGTATTATCATATATATTATAAGACTCTCTCTCTCTCTCTCTACGTATCTATATTTATCATGTAAAATATAATTTCAAAAAATTAACATAACTAAATAATATTTTTCTGTAGAAAATATTTTTTGTGAGAGAGAAAAAAATATGAGAAATAAAAAAAAACGATCTTTTGCAACATATATATATATATAAATATATATATATATATATATATATATATATATATGTACATATATATGTATATAGACATCCTTTTTGCTTACCAATTTTTAATAAAAAAAACCAATACATATCCTTTTTTTTAAATTAATTGCCGGAAGTATAATAAATAAAAGAATTCGCTCGTATATAAATACATGAGGAAATAGGATTTTTAATGAAATTAATTTTATTTTTTAGAATGTATCATTTTATTTATGGTCGGCTTGGTCTGCAGTCTATTGAGTTATACGATTTATGTCACCAATCCTTTAAAATTGATCATAGGTTACGTAAGTACAATATATATAACTTCGCGTTAAAATAAAAATATTTATATATATATATATATATATATATATATATATATATATATATACACATCTTGTTACTTCTCTTTAGAATTTACAATTGAGAGTTGACTCGATGATTTACTCTATATGGAAACAACCACCTATCGATATATTCGTTAAAGTATACATTTTTAATATCACCAATCCTGTCGAGTTTTTAAAAGGAAAGGAAAAATTAAAACTGAATGAAGTTGGACCCTATGTATATCAGTGAGTGAATCATATATTATGTATAAAATGTACGAGCTGGTGATTATAAAAGTATATCAATAAGTAATATTATAATTTTCATTTTGAAGTATGATCATCAATAATTATCATTTTGATATTGGAATTATTTAAAAATTATTTGTATAAAATTAATAAACACAGAAAAAATAAGTATTCATGTATATATATATATTTTTTTTTTCTTAAAATATAATTATTTTATTGTAATAAAAAATTTTTAATAATACCGTGTATATAATTGACGATCATAGAAAAGGTACCTATCTAAATATATTTATTTTTGAAAAATCATTCTATTATACGATTTTAAAAAAGAAGAACATCGCGTGAGAGAAGGAAAAGTATGTTCTTTATTTTTAATATCTCTAATGACTTACGTTAGATCACTTTCATAATCATCAGTACGTATATTATATCGTTCAATCGAGTAGGTAGTATCTATTTATATTTTATTTATATGATTTAATATTTACATTGTTTAATAACATTGTAGAGAATTCTTAGAAAATACAAATGTAACATTTAACGATAACGGTACTATAACTTATATTCCAAAGAGGACTGTATTTTTCGTGCCAGAATTATCAAAGAGTGATCCCACAAAAGATTATGTTAACGTACCGAATATTCCGATGTTGGTAAGTGATAAAAAAAATCATACAATATTATATTATAATAATTATTAATAATATTGTATTAATTATATTAAAATATTAATTATAGAGATTTAATTCAAGACAACATATATGATATATAAATGTAATGATATATAAATTAATAATAACAAGACTTCTAACGTTTCATATATTTCCAATTTAATTTTATTAAAATTTATTATTGTTTCACAATTGTAAATAAAAGTCATATTTAAGTCATACAATCATATAATGAGCGCAATATATATTATATTTTTTTTTTTCTTTTTTTTTTTTTTTTTTTTTTTTATTTTTTTTTTTTTTTAATGATTGTACAATTCAAGGCAAAGTGTTTGCGTACATTTAAAAACTGGTATTGGCTATAGTTCGAATCGGAAAATATTTTTACTTTCAATGTATCAACTTGTTAAAACCTTGACTCCGTAGTGCAAATGTTGCGTAAAGTGGTTAAGTATAACGCGTGATCATTTAACTTTGAAGTTAAATTTTTATTAGTATACTTATATATATATAAGTATATATATATATATATATATATATAAATATATATATA
This sequence comes from Vespa velutina, assembly GCF_912470025.1. NCBI lineage: Eukaryota > Metazoa > Arthropoda > Insecta > Hymenoptera > Vespidae > Vespa > Vespa velutina. The sequence goes on along the minus strand of NC_062190.1, from coordinate 8,888,586 downwards.
TATATATACTTACTACATGTACCAATTTGTATTTTAGGGCATAACGTCTGCGTTGTACGATTCTGGATTTTTTATTAATTATCCTTTGACGCAATTGACCAACATGATCGGTAGCAAACCCATACTGAATATCACAGCTTATGATTATTTATGGGGTTACGATGATACCTTAGTCAAATTAGCGACCGACATATTACCATCTTATTTCAAGTTTAGAAAATTTGGTCTTCTTGATAGGGTAAGTAATCTATTTTTTATATATATAAATCAATTTCCTATAGAATTATTAATACGACAAATTTCGTTTCTTTTATTATCTCCCGGCTAAGAAACCGATAACAAACAAATCAATTATGCAATATAATCTTTAAATGTAACTTGCTCTGTGAATATTTAAATACAATAACAAATATAAAAATGCAAACTGATAAGTATATAATAATGTGGCTGTGATTAATTGATAGAATCTCATTATTTTTATTACCATTCCTTATCAAAATATTATCATGAGAAACAATTTAATCTCACTAACAAGTAATTGTTTATTTAAGTAATCGATTATTAAAGCAATTATTGTCGCGGTGACTATCAAAAGTATATTCATGTGAACTTACGAACTAGATTATTTACGAATAAAAACAATTTTTTTCTAGCTAATCTTTTTTCAGAGGAGGTAAGAGAGATTAAATCGAAGTGCATATTTCATTAATTTTTTTATCAATATATGTACATACCTACTTTCACGAGTCACTATACATACATATATATATACGTACATAACGTACATACATAGATAACTTTCGTACTTTGAACTACTACAGGTTTTAACGCTTGATACCTTTCACCGAGCACATAAGCTTGTATTAGAGTTCAAAAAGTTAACAATCTTTAATAATTTTATCCTAATTGAGACTATGAATATTTATATACAGAAATATAAAGAAAATTCTATAGAAAAACAGAATTTTTTTTTCCATCATTGACGTATGCAATAGATGATTAAACTGATTATTTATTCATTTATTCTTATTATATTTCTTATTAATCCTTCAATATTCCTGCTTTTTCTTTATCAACGTTAAATATTCCTACTTTATTATCAGCATTATCATGTTACTTATCATCAATGAATATTATTATGCTTCTAATAATCTCGGAAACGTATTTTTTTTTAAAGATTTGTTTTTTACTAAACGCATATAAAAAATGAATCTATCGTTATATATAGGGTGTTTCGTTTTAAACGATACGACAGAACATATGATTCCGTTTAAAAAAGAAAAGAATAAATAAAGTTGATCTTCACAAGTGGCCTTTATACATCCATATTAAAAAAGAAAAAAGGAACTAATAACAATATATCCTCCTCGAAGCCATTCAACTTTTATTTGAAATATGTACGATACGGACAATAATAATGACGTAAATTGAGAGGTCAATATCACCTAAAAGATATCCCGTATAATGTCTATATAAGTATTGAATATTGGTCAATAATTAATATCGAAATATTTTATTGAAAAAAAAAAAACTCTCATTATTAATAAAAAAAATTAAAACTTGAAAATAATCTAAAATATCCCAACAATTTCTGTATTATTTATTGTCTAATTCAATACAATTTTTAATAATGTGTTTATATATATACATATACACACACATACAAACATATGTACTTATTATACGCCAAGAAATGAATCTTTCTTTTACAGATGTACGACGAAGGTGACAACATCATCAACATGAATATTCGTAAAAACGATGATATGAGAAATGAAAGTGGACGATATCTAAGTATCGAAACCTACAATGGAAGTCCTGGATTGTCTAATTGGGGATATCGCGATGAGGAGGATAACAAAACTTATCCGGAGTAAGTTTACGTTAATAGTAATTGCTGAAAAGAAAAAAAACAAATTATTCATAAAGTTTTATATTTATACACGATAATGTACTAATTGTTTTTTTTAAATAAATTTGTAAATAGAACTTTTATGATTTCTAAGATCTACGATTATGGACATCGTGTATGAAGTAATAACTTCATGTGTCTAAAAATCAAACGTATAAAATTCAATTTTCTTTTTAAAATAGTTAAATTTACAATGAAGATTGAGTACGTGTATGTTTAAATATTTACAAAAATGTGTACGTTCAATTTATAGAAATACAATATGTAATCGGATTCAAGGAGCTGTAGAAGGAACGATATTTCCACCGAATTTGGATAAACGTGCTGTTTTTCGAGTTTTTCGAAAAGCATTTTGCAGAACTTTACCGATAGTATTTAAAAAAGACGTTGTCACGGAGGACGGTATTCCAAGCTATCTTTATACCATGTCGGAAGATTTTTTGGATCCTCCAAATGAAAATCCGAACAACGAATGTTATTGTCGCAAATTAAAAAAATGTCATAGGAAAGGACTTTCAGACTTAACGGCATGTTATTTTAGTAAGTTGACTAATTAATGTGTGTGTAATTTTCTTTTGTTTTTTTTTTTATGATTTTAAGAAATAATTGTAAAAATATTCATATTATTAATAGTATATCTGTTGAGTAAAAAATTCGCAATTTTTATTTTTTATTATGAAAAACTAAAGAAATGTTAACTATTTTTTCTTTTCATTCTTCCTTTTCTTTGTTTTTTTTTCTTTTTTTTTTTTTTTTTAACAGATATTCCTGCAGCTGTATCTTTACCACATTTTCTTGACGGTGATCCAAGTTTGATTAATGAAGTGGAAGGCCTTCATCCAGATCCAGAAAAACATGCTACTCAAATTTTAATTCAACCTGTAAGCTATAGTAATTAATCATATGCTTGTGTTTCTAATAACGTTGGAAATATTTTGTTGTATTCGATATTTTTATTATATATATACATATATATATTTTAATTATTTTATTTTCAGGACACAGGCATGGTAATAAAAGTAAACTCTAGAATACAAACGAATCTTGTGATGTATGATACGAAATATAATTCAAAAGTCAAACCATTTAATAATATAACAGTACCATTATTCTGGAGCGATTTGGTAAGCTTTTTTTTTTTAAATAATTCTATGTACATATGTTATCTACAATTTATACAATTGCCATTTATATATATATTATATATGTGTTTATATATATCAATATTCTCTAATCTTTCATTTATAGACGATTCCATCTGTGCCGAATAATTTGTTATTTTTATTAAAAATGATTGTTAAAGTACTTCCTATCACGCAAACTGTGATAATGTACTTATTAATGATCATTGGCATTACGTTGATCATTTTATCGCTAACAGCATCTATTTGGATATTCAATCAGCATCAAGAACAACAATTTGACTTTGATAGAAGGGATAGCGCAGATTTGAGGATACCTTTAGGATATGGCCAAAATACTACTATACATATCTTACCGAATAATGAAAAGATTAAATCAAAGTCGGATTTGTATAGTTAATTCATAATATTTACTTTTATTCATTTTCTAATGTACAGGTATGAGTTAGGTTCTAATCATGGTATATACATACACATACATACACATACATACACATACATACACATACAAACATCTGCGCACGCACATACATACACACAAAATAAAGTTTCAAATTTTTTATAAGTAAATATTTCTAGAAATAAAAGTTTTGGTATAAAAGAAAATTATCAGTAATATATCAATATAATATTCATTATATTTTTAAGTGACATTTTAAATGACATTGAATCTTAATTCTATATCAAAATTATATAAAATTAATTCTGTAGAAGAAAAAAGAACTATTAGTTTTATTTTTTGTATTATTACTATTGTTATTGTTTATTATTATTTTTATTATTATTATTATTATTATTATTATTATTATTATTATTATTATTATTATTATTATTGTTATTGTTATTGTTATTACTCATAAATATAATAATGTTTCAAAACTAGTCATGGGAAAATAGTTATGACAAATATTTGATTAATTAGCATAATTAAAATACATTTTTTACTAATAATACGACAATTTCTAAAAATTATTGAAACATTTCTCATAATCCAAAATCAATTTTTTTAAATTAATTACATAAGTAATATCTGATAAATATATAATTTATCAATGAAACATTGTAAAAGTAAAAACTTCTTAATTTATAAAAGAACAATCGTATATCATATCAAAAATATAAACATTGTGCTGCATTATAAATAGTATGTATTAATTAAAATCTTTTTTTCTGTACATAATTTCTGATTAAAATATATAAGGTATTTTGAATGTTATTAAGAGGTTAGTTTCCTATAATCCAACAATTTATAATTCTTCACAAAGAATAAAATTGTTGGATTCAGATTATTATTAATGTATAATTATTTTTACTATCATTAAATTATATATTCAGCCACATATCTAAGAAATGTTTATAATGTAAATATGTTGAATGTGTACGAAATGTTTACAATCTAATAAAATAAAATTTAATTTTGTTTTTTCAGACAAATCTATAAATAAATATAATAATTATTATTATATATATATATATATATATATATATATATATATATATATATCTGTGTTTTATATTATTTTTATAAATCACATTCTATTTACATTATTTAGATCATATAATAGAGCATTTTTTTATGTTTAATAATTATAAAATACACACTTAATAATATCTGTACACTTGTGAGTTTGTCAACAATAGAAATTTAAAACAATATCATAAAGAATCTATTTTGCGAAATACAACTTCCATTTCAGGCCTATTTTGAGCCATACGATTAGAACACCATTTTCCCAATACTATAAAGTTGCTATATGCTTGTTTATCTTTGTCTCCTGCTTTCTTATCAATTAATAAATGCAAATATTGATCTTCAATACTATCTATAAATTCTTTTAAAAACTTTTTTTGTGGTCTATTATCATCATAAGGCGGAAGTCCTGTGGCTAATTCAAACAATACAATTCCATAACTGTATGTATCTATTTTTGTAGATAATTGTCTTCCATATAAGAAATCATCTGGCAGATATGGTCTCGTACCATGAATTCTACTCACCTAGCAAAAAAAAAAACATAAGAAGAATAATTATAATTTTTAATCAAATTATTGAAATTTTTACTTTGCATTTGTTAATTTTTTAATATATTACTTTCATAAAATCCTTTTCACCCTTTCTTGCTAAACCAAAATCTCCGATTTTAGGTTCAAAATTTTTATCTAGCAAAATGTTTGCACTTTTAATATCGCCATGAATTAAAGGTTTTTCTCCAATGGTATGTAAATATTGTAAACCACGTGCAGTACCCTTTGCAATTTCATGACGTTGCAGCCAAGATAGTGGTCGACTTATATGTTTTAAGAGCAAATTATCTTCTAATGAACCATTTTGCATCAATTGATAAACAAGACAAGGTACATGGCCATCTAAATTGTATGCATATAATGACAAAATATTTTCATGCGGATAAGAATTCAATATTTCTATCTCTTTGAGTGATTGTTGAAGTTGAACTAAATAACTTTCATCAGGATTTGCCTTTTTGTATTCGAGCTTTTTAATAGCTACATTTGTATTTTTCCATATACCTACAAAAATAATAAATTTTTATTCATTCTTTAATACTATTATAATAATTACTTATATTATTATAATAGTATTAAACTATTATTATAATAATAGTATTAGAATGCTACTATAATAATTATTAATACTATTATAATGCAAATATTGAAATAAATATAAACCTCTATAAACTATTCCAAAACCACCTTTTCCCAATATGTTATGTTTCAACCAACCATTCGTAGCAATTTCAAGTTCATTATATGAAACTTGCGGTAAAGTTGTTTCAGGCTTTGGTATAGGAATCTGAGATTTTTGAGAATTAGTTTTATTCTGTTGTAAAGGTGATAAACGATGTGCTAGGAATGGGACAAGTAAATTATTTGAATTACTCGATGCAACTATAGATTGTAGATTATCTAAAGATTGATTTATTATTTTGTAAGATGCTTCTTTGGTATTTTCTTCATTCGGAATTATTTTTCTGGCATCTAGTCTTGAGGAAATCCTTTGATTAAAATTTTGTATACCGATCTTTAAATCCTTGGTACTTTTATCAATCTCTTGATTATTGGACATTCTTAAAGGATTATTATTGTTATTATTTAATAAGCAATGCAATTTTTTATCTACAAACGACTTTAAAAAGACCATTGATTCATAATGTTTCATTTTTAATAACAAAATAAATAGTTCCAAAATGGTATGATTATGAAGACCCCAATTATTTAATAATTCTTCCGTAGGACTTTTCTGTTTTCGTAAACTACAAATAAAGGATATATCATATTGCATCCATTTACCTGTAAATTATAACATAGCAAATAATTAAGTTGAGGTTAAATAAAATTTCTCTTATAGATACTTACCCGCAAGTTCTTCCCATTTATTATCTTGATCTAATAATTTACATATTTCTAATCGTTCTAAAACTGGCAATTGATAAATGTATTTAATATTTTTGACAAACGTTGAAGACATCACGTTAAAATATATTTATCGTTAACTTTTATTTAATTTAAAAAAGAACAACATTCACAATTTATTTCATTACTTTTTATTATTGACAAATAATAATTCATCAATTAAATCTTATTAATTGGAATTTCCATTACATGATGACGTTAATGAAGTTCAGTACCATTTATTTATTAGAAATATGTATGACTTCAGCGACAGCTATGGACAAAATATGAATTACAAATACAAGCGATCTCATCAGGTATTTATCGTGTCGGTATAGAAGTTTGTTTGATTATTTTCCTTTTACGCATACATAACAATTCGTTTCGTGTGAGTTTACAATAAGTATTATTAGTAGATTGTGAATTGAAATTTTTCAATCTCTAATAAGTATATCTTTCTTTGATGGTAGCATTCATCTTACAGTGATTCATGTTAAATACAACATTGCTATGCATTTGTTTTTACAATAAATACATAAATAATATTAATATAATTTATATATATAAGAATTAATATATAAATCTGCGATAAAAATAAGAATTTGTTTAATATTTTCTTAAAAATAATTTCTTAATACTGATATATCATAGTACAATAGTAAGACAAGAAAAAACAATGGCGGACGAAAACAAAAGAAACGTTTTATACTTTTCTTCATATATCGTATTAGATGGGGCGATCATGTATCGAAATTATCAAGGACACGATTTGTTGAAAATTCGCGCATCAAATCATCACGTAAAATGATACATTTTTCCTTCTTTTCTTATCATAAATTATCGTCATCACGTGCATCATAATGTATACAATATATGTATATTCTTCCGTTTCTTATTATTATTACTGTTTTTATTACTATGTTATTACATTATATATTATTATTATTATAGTTATATATATATATTATAGTTATTTGTCATCGAACAAAATTATATTGTTGGTGTATTCTATCTAGCACATATCATCGCGAAATTCACATCAATCATCAGTAAAAGAAATAAATATAAGAGATTGAATAGTAACATCTTATTAAATTATCATATAAGAAAAAAAGAGCAAATTAATTCATTACTTTCGTTTACATTGATACAATAAAAAAAAAAAAAAAAGAAAAAAGAAAAATACCGGAATCATTTAACCTCGAGAATCTAAGATTTCCTGAATCTAGATGATTGTCAATGTGTTACACGTTGCCCATAGAATCTCTCTTTTTTTAGTTTATAAAATCTGAAAGAAAGTACAAATTTTTCCAAAATTTAACAATATTTTAGAAACTCAATTTCCTTGACATAAACAATTGGACATGTATTTCCTTATTTTTCTCATAGAATTATCTGGCCAATGCTCATTAAAATGATCGAGTGAGTTATCATACATTTTTCCGTACGAGAATCGAAAAATTTATTTTTTATACGTTTGGAAATGTTCAAAAAATCTGAACATTAGCTATTTACGTACACAACCAAGCAAATAATCGCTACTTCACGGATATAAAACATATTAAATTGTACTAAACTTTTTCTTCACGAAAAATGTCGAAAACAGCATTTGGGCCATCAACGAGATCAGTAATAATTCTCGATGAATAATTTTGATGAATAAGATTTCATTTTAATGATGAAGGTTTAATTTATGGCACCCTTTCGGCGGAGTTTTGATGTTTAAATAAATATGAAATTATCAAAAGTATAAATAATTTTAAATTAGATGTAAAAGAGAACTGCTATCACATATGTCGGATTCAATCAAGATTTCATTCTTATTGACTTTACGGTAACGCAACGAACTCCGAGGTCAAAAATTACACGCATGAAAATATTAAATTGAAATTAATTTATATTTATCGCGAATTATGGGTTATGTAATGTTTGAACAAATGTATTATCATATAAATTTTTTTTTATACCTCGCGTACATTATACATCGTTTAAATTATTATTAAATTATCGAAAATATACATTATTGTAGTTTAGCGATAGAGTATATTCCAATATTTAATAGTTCGAATACAAAAGAACATAGGATCAATAAATGTCAAGATCAATAAAATATTCATTTTTTATTGATATTAAATATAATCAACAATCTAAATTTCAAAATTTAATTGTATAGTAATATTAAATTTAATTTCTTTTATATTTAATGCGTGTTACATGCATTAAAAATTTCTAATCTCTTTATTATTTTTATTTATAGAACGTATTAGTTGTAAATATATAATATTAGTAGATACATTAGTTTATTAGGGTTACCAGTACATTATTTCACAAGCACGTTAAAGAAAAGTATTAACCAATCCCTTCTTATATGCAGAATTGTCCACAGAAGATAAACGATCACAGTGCTATTATCGACAGAAATAACAACTAATAATTTTAATTATGTACCGTCGATAAGTTAGGGAATTAACTTGTTACTTTAGTAACTATTACTTATGAGTGTTAAATGCCTCGAATCGTGTAGGAAAGTACAATAAGAATTAACATGATCAATAATAAAATTATTGATCCAACAATTTATAACATTAGCAACATAACACATATATATATTTTTTTTTATTTTTTATATAATTATAATACAATAAATAATGATCGAGCTTTGATAGACGGTATAACATAATAAAAATAAAACAAATAAACACAAAAAATTAATATGTAAAGAAAAATTATGGGAATGAATAATGCGCATTAATACAATCATTGTTGAATACTTATGAATGTTAGATGTATAACAAAATATAATAGCAACAATTATTTTTGTCGGAATCAATACTGTTTATTAAACTGGCCTGAGTAGTACATTGTTCTTTTTATCACTTTTAAGATCATTCCACCATTGTATTTCGGCTTTACCCCAGATGAGAAATATCAAATTAGTTGCGAAATAAATGGCAGCCGAAATATAAAATACTATTGACCATAGATATGCACTGCTCTGTAATAAAAAATCAAAATATTTATATATATATATATACATATACACATATATATTGTATATAAGATAACGAACTCCTTCACATATAATTATGTAATAGAAAGATAAATAATACAAGATATGAAATAGATTTCTAATACTATATATGATAAAAATTATACCAGGTCGCTAACGATTTTTCCACAAATCGATGGTGCAATTATCGCGATGACAGAGGCCAAACAATTAGTGATAGACATCAGAATACCGGCATGATTCGGACTAAGATCGATATGATTTAATTGATATCCACAAAGTGATCCGGCGTTGAGCCCAACTGCTACAATAAGAATTACAACAGTCCAGAGTGGATTATCGATCGGAACAAAACCCAAAACAATCAGAGCTACGGCGGGGCCCCAATAAGCAATAGTGTTTGCTAACTTTCTCGTTATCGATCTAGAGACATTCTTTTTAAGAGCATAATCCGAAAGCCAGCTTACAGGGAAGCTTAATATCCACATCGCCAGATAAGGCAATGCTGAAATACCTCCATTCTATAAATTATTATAATTAATAAGAATAATATATTAATGTAAGAAGAATATTTTAATGATACATTCGAACGATCAATTAATTACCTTTCCGATATCAAAACCCAAAACGGAATTTAAATAAGTTGGCATTTCTGTAAGAAGAGTCCAATATCCCCAACTTTGACCACATTGAGCGAATATCAGTGCCCATATTGGTATCGATGTGAAAATTTCTTTCCATGGTGTTTGTAATTTCTGAAATAGCACAATAAGTTTGAGCTTTAATAAAAAAAAAAAAAAAAGAAAAGAAATAAATGCGATATTAATTTAATTTGTACAATGACAAAAAATTTCTTCGAGAATTTATAATCGTTGAAAAAAAAATCTCTTTTTTGATTATATAACGTATCAGATATCGTATCATGCGAAACATGAAGTTGACGCATTTATAATTACAATGGTATTCTCTTTATCGTGCATAATTACAGTTTCAGTTTTTACAATCTTCTCTTTCAGCGTGTAAGATAAAGAACAACTAAAAATAATAGTAACTACATATACGTACATACAATCTCTCATTTTTTTTAAATTATCTATTAAATTAATTGTAAAAGTAATGCTTGCATAATGATATACGCGAGATCAATACGTCCATTCTCCTTACGTATTTAATAATAAATAAATAAATATGTATATATATATATATATATATATATATATATATATACAAAAATATCTAATTGCTTTGTGAAACTAACAAATAAAATGTGATCTTTATGTATAATAATTCATAATACATTGCTATTCGATAAAATGGTCTATTGCAATACTACGTGAATGACAATAATGATCAAAAATCAATTGGAATTTTATCCCCGTTTCTAAAATTTTGCTAAAAGAACAAAAAAAGAAAAAAGAAATGAAAAAAAGAAGAAAAACAAAAAAAAAAGTATTAATTCCAATGATATAATAATAGTTATTCCAATGATATAATAGCTGCAGTGAAATTCCGAACGATAAAAATTATCGCAAGAATAAATCTAACATGTAAAAACTCGATTAAACACCGTTTTTTCAAATCTTTCGATCGCGATCAAATCATGATTCCAGAAAAAGATTTTTGAAGAATTATTACGCACATTGCTCATTTTTTAATACTCGATATGAATAATTTTTCTTATCACGTGATTACATAATCAAACCAAATTGAAATATTTCCATTTAGAATATAAATAATTCCCGAGTCTATCGAATTCTGTAAAAAGAAATTATCGTTGTACTCTGAAGAATCATTTGAAATAAATCAACTAATACTCACTAAATCAAAGTATGTAAATAAAATTTACAATCAATTTACGGAATCTTAATTCTTATTTCCTATGTAGAATCTATTTATTATCCCATTGTTTTACGTTTAATAAAATGTTTAATGGTTAATATTTCATCGTTCCTTGACAAAACTAGTTTTTCATTCATTATGTATGTACATATCATCGATATTATTTATGAACTGTTAAATATTATATAACTCTTGTATATTATAATTTATTCACCTCTTCGTTATCAGTATGAGTAATTTCAAGGCTGCTCACAATATACATCTTTTCTTCAAAAGAAATGGTTGTGTGGGTAAACGGTGTATCGGAACCAAGAAAGAGAAAGATTATACTCCAACAAATAGCTAAACTACCAAAAATATAAAAAATGCTAGGCCATCCTACTGATGATGCTGCAAGTAGACCACTAAATGGAAGAGCGATAACTGTACCAAGCTGTGCTCCTCCGTATATGAAGGTACCTGAAAAAAGAAATCATATAGTTGCACAAAGAAATAAACAAAGAGAGACAAAGAGAGACAAAGAGAGAGAGAGAGAGAGAAAGAGAGAGAGAGAGAGAGAGAGAGAGAGAGAGAGAGAGAGATAATAAAACTAATAGTAGAACAATATGTAAAGAGAGTAATAAGGAACATGTATTGTCCGTCCTTCACGATTGTTTTCTTTTTCTTTTTCTATTTTGCTTTTGTTTATTTTTTTCGCGCTTTTTTTCAGTACCTTCGTTTTATTTCGCGTATCAAACGGTTCTCACCAAGTCTTGCCCTCTCTAAGGGCGGCACCCATTTGGAGAGAAGGTTGTGTATAGAAGGTAAAAGGCAAGCTTGACAGAGACCCATGCCTACCCTGCAAACGTATACAGCTATGAAGCCGCCATAATGAGCAGCAAGGTACGTCAATAAACTAAATACACCGCAAATGAACATCCCCAAACAGAGAAGTTTTTGAGTGCTCCAAATGGTGATAATATAACCCGATGGTATCTGCATTATTGTGTAACCCCAGAAAAATGAGCTAAGGATCGATGCCCTTTCTAACGAAGTCCATCCATAATCCTAAAAAAACGATCGATCTAATTATTTACAAATATCATAAAATCGTTAACAAATTATTATTTTTTAAAAATTATAAATATTTATTATATACATTATATATACATATGTATGTGTATATATATATCATACATATCATATATATATATATATAATATATATATATATATATATATATATATATATATATATTAAATTATAAAATCTTTTAAATAATTTATTTTATACTTCGATAATTACATATTAATAGAATTGATTTAAAGAAAGTAACATTTCTGTTTAATCTTTCGTCGAATATGTTAATATTAAAGCTTATAGTTGGTTCTTGATGTTGAATGTTAAACATTGTATAATATAAAAAAGATTTACTTCGATCTCTGGATTTGCCATAGTAGAGTTCGACATTGCCACAACAGCCACTGACATTCCCACTCTAAGACTATATCCTATGACCATGGCAAGGAAAAGTAAAAGAACTTGCAAATGTCTGACCCCTAGTTTACCTGAAATACACACACACACACACACACACATATACACACGTATACGCATATATACATACATATATTTATATATGTATGTATATATATGTATAATATATATATGTAGAGAAAGAGAGAGAGAGAATACATACAGAAAAAACACATATATGTTCAATAAATGAAAATGTTGTTCATCTTGATCTTTATTTCGATCAATTAAAAAATGAAAAAGGCTTATTTAAATATTTTTATATTTAAATATTTTTATTTAAATATTTAAATTTTAAACGCGTCATTTTTTTCTCGCAACTGTTAACATTTGATATATTTACGCATTTATTCATAATATAATCTAATATAATCTCACATTTAATATCATTTTGAGATAAAGTTAAGAATTTATCAAGGAGACAAATGAATTAAGTAAAAATGACATTTTTTTTTTTTTTATGTATTTAAGAATTTCAAAAAGCTTATCTGTAATTAAACACTGTTGTAATTAAAATAAAATAAAAGAGAGAGAGTGTGTAAATTTGATATACACAATCTGAGAACGCAATAAGACACTTGTGTAAGTATAAAATCTTCTTGTTATCTTGACTTTCAATTGAAATATTATCTCGATCTTAAAAAATTTATTTATTGATATTATCACAGGATATAATTGACACTCGTGATAATGAACGTGATGACTTTTCTAATAAATAAAAAATATCTCTTGAATCCGAACAAATGATTTATTTATTTAAACAAAATTTTGATTTATTTAAACAAAACAGATCGTATGATATATGCACTCAAAAAATATTTATGCGAGATTATGTTTTAGGGTAATATACAAATCCATTTGAATAAAGAGTTCTTTAACAATTCAAGAAACAGTGTAGAAAAATAAAGTAATAAAAAATAATTTGTAAAAATAACTGAAGTAACAATATAATAAACAAAAAGTGCTATATTAATGTAATTATAAAGAATTAAGTTTACTAGCTTGCTGACGATACTCTTCGAAACGTTTTTTTAATGTATCACAATGCTCATCGTGACAGAAAAATAAAATTTGAATTTCATATTTGACGAAAACGCACTGATGGAAGAATTGTTTTAATAAATCATTTTCAACATACATTTGATCGTAAACAATTATAAATAATAATAGTGGTGATGATAAAACTGACAATGATAACGATGAATAAATCTACCTGGTGACATGTTCTTCGTTGCATCGTCGCTATTAGCTTCCGTTTTGATAGCTATCATTTTCGCTTCTGCAAGAATACACCGTTGTAACAATGTTAATCGTTCATACGGACATACATACTTATATTGAATTCCCCCCACGATTAACGAGACACCACGCCCCTCCTTTATTTTTTTTTTTTTTGATTTTCTCGTCTAGACTATTTGTGACAATTTCTATATACAAACTCGTAAAATGTAACTAAACTCGTATGAACAATGACTTTTATTTATATATTTACACGTTCTCATACATATAACATATATATCAAAAATATTAACAAAGTTTATTCTAACATGATATATAATTATTTATAATATTTTGTTAATAATTTTTTATTAAAAATCATTGCATCTAAGCGATATTATATGAAAAATAATGTGATTATATTAAATCTTACGATGGAATATTAATCCTTTACAATGTAATCTAAATGATACTCTTCTTCTGTCATAATAAATTTTCATTCTATTATTATTTATTCTAATTGATTTACTTTTTTCATATTAATTTTTTGATACCAAATTCAAGAAGATATCTACGATATAATATGTTTTTGTCTAGTCAACACAAAGACTTTTTAATAATTTAATTTATGACACATTACTATTATAGATGTATATACGGATATGTTTACATACATATGTACAGATGTATATATTGTTTTTGTTGATAAATCGTTTTTCTTGAGTAGAAGAAATAAGTCTGGTTAAGATATATCTTATCGCGTATTCTTCAAAAAGAAATAATCCTCTGTAAATTTTATTAATCTTAGAAATGATTACTGAATCCTTGATTATATCATTTCTTTCGTCTCATAATATCGTAACTTTTTTTATTTCTATCAAAAAGAATGAAAGTGTATAATTATTAGTACGATTGATAACTATGTGTATTTAGATTTAAAGTATATAAGAAAATTATATATATATATCATTTTGTACGGCAAAGCATCTTGAGAGAGCATCGATGTTTAATCGTCGGAATACGAAGGAAGACGATTCAGTAACATGATTGATCCAGTAACAGTCAAAGTCGATTAGAGGTTTAATTTTAATATTGTCACACGTAGCTAAGAACTGTTAATTCAAAATTTAAATCTAGAAGAGAATAAAGTGTATGATAAAATGGCGAAAACATTTATGCCAAGAATGAGAACGATCTTGATCAATTTTGATGGGACAAGGTCCCATTTTAAAAACGATGATTTGTCATCAAGGACATATCGTTTTGAAAAAGTTTTTTATTTGTGAAAAATTTAATTTAATTTTTTAACACGATTCTTTTAAAGAAAATAAAACTTTTTCAAAAATTCGAAATAGATATTTCCTAGATTAAATCTTTGTCTTTAAAATGAGATCTTGTTCATCAAAATCGGTCTAGAATTACGTTTGTTCTCATTGATGGCATAAACAATTACAAAATCAGAGGTAGTGAACAGTTTTAAATCAATGTTTATTTGTTATCATAAACGACTTGTGTAATGAATTAATTCCACAGAAGTACGCTAGAGGGCATTATATTCGCAGCGATACTACAGCCATCTACTAATATATCAATAACTAAATTTTATCAATGAATACGAAACAATAAGAAACAATAACGCTCATCGTGATAGAAAATCAAACTAACGTAGTCTTAAATAGATATGGAAGAGATTATATTATCAAACGTTGATGCACGTATTGGGTGATCTGATGATTCTCATGTGTTGTCGCATAATATTAAAATTATAGAAAATATATTGTCTATGTATATATAATACTTTATTGTGATTATAACAATTAACTTTAAAAATACGGCAAAATGTCTTATATGTTATCGCATCTTCATAATGGGTGGCAAGTTGATCAAGCCATTTTGTCTGAAGAAGATCGAGTAGTTGTAAGTTTCATACATATAATATAAATAATCAAGTTTATAATTATTAAATAAACAATGATGATGATGTAATTTCTTATAATTGTCAATTTATCGTTCTTTTTTCTTAAATTCTCTGTGATGATATTTTTGTTAGGTTATTAGATTCGGTCATGATTGGGATCCAACATGTATGAAAATGGATGAAGTACTTTACAACATCGCAGAGAAGGTTAAAAATTTTGCGGTAATATATTTAGTCGACATTACAGAAGTTCCTGATTTCAACAAAATGTAAGTTTACTTGATTAATTAATTATTTCCGCAATTATATTCTTCTAACGATAAAAGAAAATATTAGACGTTACAAATCATTTTTTAGGTATGAGTTATACGATCCTTGCACAGTTATGTTTTTCTTTAGAAATAAACACATAATGATTGATTTGGGTACAGGAAATAATAATAAAATTAATTGGACACTTGAAGATAAACAGGAAATGATTGATATTATTGAAACAGTTTATAGAGGTGCAAGGAAAGGACGAGGTTTGGTTGTATCACCAAAAGATTATTCTACAAAATATCGATATTAATTTATCCAATAAAGTTACTTCTTTGAAATATAAAAAATATTGTTTTATATTAAAACGTTGAACTAATTAAGTGTACTTCACAGTATGGTTTGTATATAATAGTACAGTTGCATAAATGAAAAAAAAATTATAGAGAAATATATATATATATACACATATATGTATATTTCCTGCATTACATTTTTATAATATTTTTCTAATAACAATAAAAATATATAAATTAATGCTTTTACACTTGTATAATATCATGGTTACAATTACAATCAATTACCTTAAGTTTTTCCTTATAATTAGTCTTTGTACGTGATACGATAAAGTATTTTACAAGCATGCTTTTAATATTATAAATGTCATTATTAATGGCTAATTTACAATATATACATTAAAGGATTAATCAAAGAATTAAAGTAATTTTACCATGTTTGCTTTACACGTTATGTTTAAACCTCATTATTATAATGTTCTGTAAAAAGAATATATTCTGTTATTTATTTATAATGAATTAAAATGTATTTAATGTTTTAGCTTAAGTTGCTTACTTTGATTTGTAAAATAGTAATTTTGTAAAAAATTTGTCTTTCTGAGTTGTATATAATTCATATTCTGCTTATTAAATTCATTACAAAAATCTTTTGATCAATTTTGTGCTCATTAAATCAGACATCGACAAGGCACATTCGATCATATATTTGTTCATATTTGAGAATTTAGTAAATATTGCAATCTCCTAAATAAGATCCATTATCAATATTAACAAAATGGTTAAAAATTTTTTTTTTTTTTTTTTTCTGTAGTATATAATATAGATATGGCCTGAATAATAGTTTCATAACAAATAAAATATATCTGTTGCGATCTACACATGTGAGAAAGTCACATACATGTTTCAAGATTTACTGTAAGGCTGCCATCCGAATTAGTAGTTTCACTTGCACTTTTGGAGTTATTATCATGCATTGGATCCACATGAGGTGGTTTATCTATATTATAAAAAAAAATAAATAAATAAATAAACTTAATGTTATCTTTTATTTTATCAAGGAATCTTAATTAGTTACTATTACTTTTAAATAACTTACATGTTTTTAAAAAATATGGATTTTTAAGGACCTGCATTATACAGTTATATATGTAGGTATATTGACTCTAAAATTATAAAAAAAAAAATGTTATCAAAGCAATTAATCTGTTACATACACACAATGAACTTTTTCATAATTTTCAATTCTATTGCATACCTCTCTTTGAACCATATTTATTCTATAATGTCTTAATCTATAAACAGTTCCGAACACATCTAATTTTCTATTATCTCTAAGATATTGTAAAAGTATATCAATTGCTATTAAGGTACCTGTTCTACCAATTCCCGCACTAAAAAAATACATTTACAACATTAACACATTATTTTTTGTATGTATTATTCTAGAAAAAATAATGTTGTTCTTTAATATAATAATACCTGCAATGAATAACAACAAAACCTTTATTAGTGCCTATATTACGACGCATAATTTGGCAAAAATTAATCATTGAATCAAAATCCTCTGGAACATCATGATCTGGCCAATCTTTAAAATGGAGATGTGTTATCGTTTTTTTCTTATTTTCCTATAAAAGTGAACTAGTTAAAATATAACTTATAACACAAATATAATAAAAATATTTTCTATTAAATAGAAACCTTTTGTAATATTAATGTCCTTTGAGTGTATGTTCTAAAATCTAATTCGCTTGTACATCGTATAGTTATATTTTCATATCCAAAAGTTTCTCTAATTGTTGGATAATATTGATGGCATTTTACCTGAAAAATAATGTATAAAACTATTTTATTCCAATAATCAACAGTTTATTAATACTATGTGAAATAATACTTACTTTACCCTTCTCAATTAATTGAGTTAACATGACAATGATATTTATTTCATATTGATCTATCATTCTCCAAAAATCATATATTGTATCTTCTTTTGGTCCTTGACAAGCTATATATTCATCCTCTCCACTATAACCCTATCATATAATTTATATATTATCATGTACATTAAATTCATTATATCTTAATTTACTTACTTTTACAAATGAAGCATTAATATAATCGGTGTTAGGATCATTATCAATTACTTCTAATTTCACTCTTGAAAAATCATCTGTAAGCATAAGATATGAAATTAATATGATTTATGTATAGTATCATTATGTTTAAAAGAAATATAATTCATACATGGTAAAATGTCTGAATATCGATTCTTTTTTCTATTAGCTTGCAAACAAGCAGTATTCGTTGGCATCTGTAGATCCACGCTCAAAGTTTGAAGCAACCTAAATTCATTACTTAATTTACCAGGATTGTCAATAAGTTCTTGGCAGTGCGCAAGGAACTTTTTTCTTGTAAATGGAGTAGGCAATGGTGATCCAGGCATATCAGAATTTAAAACTTGACGAAATATTCTGTAATGACAAAAATAACTTATCTTATTTATTAATCTAAAACTTATTTTCATAATTTAAGTCATTAATCGTAATGAACCAAATCATTAAGCAGAATTTATTTATGCTGAAGCTTATTAAAATATATCCAAATGCAATGATACAAACTATAATAAATAATAATTATTAATATCATACAAACAACTGTATCTAAATAAAAAAAAAAAAAAACATAATGGAAAAATAATTCTCAAATTGAAATAACAAATTCTAATACACGCACTTTATCCAAAAAAGATATAATGATTTTCTTCGCCAAAAGTTCAAAGCCATAACTAAATATAGTGACTTAACTGTAATGAAGCTATAACACTACTTGTATTATTTTATTTTAAATACAATCATGATAAATATATTTAGTGCAATTAATGATTTTGTGGTTAACCATCACTTTTTGTAACTGCTGTGAAGTGACACATACTCTGCATTCATGACAAATGCATTCAGTAACCTTGGTTCTTATAGCTATAACATCCTTCTGAGTCATAGAATAAATATTGATTATTTCTCATAAATGTATAACTGACCAATGTGACTAACTATATGTGTATTGAATATCTTTACATTAATTAAAATATGATTATTTAACATTTTCATATTAGGAAAGTTTCAAATTATTTAGAAGATTATACAGATAAAATAAAAAAAAAAAAAAGAAGAATTTGAACACTTACGTGTACGGAGAACATCTTCGTACTAAAAGCATCATCGTCGTCAAAATCCCCAAAAATAAAATTCCAAGAACGATTCCAATTACAACGCCAACGTTTAACTCTGCATCTATAATGACATTCTGTAGTTAGAATAATAAAAAAGAATGTAACTCGTAGCTTTTGTTTTATTGCAACATCTGTTTAATACGAACTTGTTTTTATCAAAAAAGCAGGCGAATCCCTAAAACCTTTGGAAGTAAATGCACGCATTCTAACATCATACCATGTATCTGATTTAAGTGGTCCATTACAATACAATCGTTTATTTGTATTAGATGATATTTCTTTACAAGCTGTGTCTTCACCAAGTACATATTTTACTGCTTTTATGTGTCCATAGTCAGCAACATAATTTGCTAAAATGAATACACAAATATTTATGAATTGTACATTCAAGCAGAGAAGTTTTTTTTTCTTTTCCTCTTTTTTTCTTTTTTCTTTTTTTTCTTTTTTGTTTTATTTATATTTTACTCACGAAAAGGATGCCAATGCGATCCGGTAGCTTGATAAACTAAAGAGAAATCATTATTCATGGACTCCTCCCATGATGGAGTATCTGGCCATGTTTGTTCGGTCACATTAAAACTATTATTTAAAGCAACATTAAATCCTTTTTTTGAAACCATAATGGCATAATATTTAATTAAACCATTATCATTAGAAAATAATGGAAGCAAGATGGTGACTGATGTAGTAGATCTACGTGCTTTATATGGATCTATGCTAATTGATTTTACATATTCTTCAT
Source organism: Vespa velutina (assembly GCF_912470025.1). NCBI lineage: Eukaryota > Metazoa > Arthropoda > Insecta > Hymenoptera > Vespidae > Vespa > Vespa velutina. Next base: position 8,868,096 of record NC_062190.1, on the reverse strand, counting down.
CAGGTTCTGGTGGACCTGCAATAATAAATAAGATCATAAATATATATATATATATTTGTATAAAAGCAAATATCAATGACTTGGTATGCATTATATAAAAATTATTAGTAAACATGTGTCTTATAATTGATAATTTAAAAACAAAGTGTGTATATATATATATATACATGTATATATATATATATATATATATATATATATATATAAATTTGGGGAAGAATGAAATACATACACTTAGCAGGATACAAAATATCACCATAACTTGCTGGTAAACTCCAAGTTTCAACATCTCTAACTTTAGCTGATATGTTAAGTGTATAATTATATTCTGATTTTAGTGATGGAAGAACCATTGAATATACATAATTTTTCTCAACAATTTTACTATAATTTTTCTTAATAGAGAAAATGTGTGGATCATAACCATTTCTTATACCATGCACCGACATAAAGAAAGACTCAATTTTTCCATTTAAGAAACAAGGTAAATCCCATGTTACAACTGTATCTAATTGATCATTATTTATATCATCACATTGATCGTCATTTTCATTTTTTTTAATAATATGTGAAATATTAGAAACGATTCCTGGAACTGAAAAAAAGTTTATACATTATAATCTATTGAAATTTATCGAAATTTATAGAAAAATAAAAAATATTATATAAAACATACCTCCTGGTGATGTTACAAATGTTATCAATTTACTATCATCACTCCAACCTGCAGCAGTTCTACCTTTTATACTTACGGTATAATTTGTGTATGGTTTCCCATTTAAATAATCTAATGATGTACCAGTAATATTTGAAATGATAACAGTGCCAAAAGTATCATTAGTACACCAATCTGGTCTTTCGAAAAGTGTATGCCATGTAATTTTTATTTCAAACGCTGTCAATATTCCTGGCAAATATATAGGATTCTGCCAAAATAAAGTAAATCGAGTATCTGTTATATTTTTGACCTTAATAATGGGTGGAGATGATACTGAAAAAAAATTAATAATATTATAATATTCTATATCTGTGGTATGCACAATAATATGCATTTCTATATAATACTTACTATCTTCTAATGTTGTAACATTTACTGGTTCACTTAACGAACTGTTTCCTGCCTCATTGACAATAATTCCCTGGCATGAATATTTTGTATAAGGACTTAAATCTGTCACAGTTATATTTTCAAGCATAGGTAATTTTATATGTTCGTCCAAATTTTTTTTAACTTCTCCTGATTTTGGTAGATAACCATGCCCATTGATTTTCACATAATTACACATAACTATTATAGATTTCAGTGTGCAATTATTATTTGATACCTTTTTAATACACCATGTCATTGATATATTATAAATCCCACATTTACTTGCATGTACTACAGGAGATTCTGTTACTATAAAATTAAAATAAATCCTATATAATTACATGGCAATCTAATTTAATAAACAGATTTTTTAATGTCACTGTGTTACATACTACTTTTATTTGTTTTTCCCTTCGTAGTAGCTAAGTTTCCATTTAAAGATACTTTATTAATTGGAATAACATGAATCATATAGGAAGTACAAGCATGCAAATCCGTTATAACTTCTGATGTATTTGTGGTACACTTTTCATAAAAATATAACGTGTTAAATGATACTGTAATATTATATTTTTGGACACATTGATAGCCAATCAATGGTGGTAGCCAGTGAATGCTTAAAGAGAAATCACCAGGTTCTGCGTTCAATGATTGTGGCTCACTTGATGCTATGAATGAATTATACTGATAATATTTATATTTCTATATATATATATATATATATATATATATATATATATATATATATATATATATATATATATATATATTACATAATAATTTTTTTCATAGCTTATAATCTTAAAAAATCTTACTTATTGTTCTTGTCGTGTTGTATATACTTTTTCCAGGCGATTCTATAGATGACGAAGATATTATTTTAACAGTATAAAAGTATTCCGTACAAGGTTCAAGACCCCATATAATATAGCTTGTAGTATTTGTAATGCTAACACTTGTATTATTTTCATTGCAAGAGTTTTTAATGCATTGTATGATCTTATAATAATCAATACATTTAATATATTTTTCTGGAGCATCCCAAGTCAATTCCATCCCAATATCATCAATATCTTCTACCTTAACATTATTAGGTTCATTAATACGTAAATTTAGAACATCTTCGATGTATGTAACTAAAATGTAAATATGTACATTGGTCAATTTTAAAGTGCCTAATAAAGTATCAGATGTATACACGTATGTATATTATAAACGATACTTACGATTAGAACTTGTTTCTCCTGTTGTATTATAACCATTTGATCTATTATGTCCTGCGTTTACAAATACCTCAAATGTATAAGGTGTACATGGATTAAGTCCGGTAACGTTATATCTTATATAAGATAATGTATTCGATATATCTTCCGTTTTTTTAATTTGATCATATGAATATGTTACAATAGTATAATTAATAAGAATATTGTTTATAGCTGAACATGGCGCCATCCAAGAAATTAATATTCTTTCTGTATCAACTGCTTCTATCATCAAATGCTTTACGTCTTCAATTTCTAAAACTATATATAAAAATGTATTTCTTCTATTTCTTTTTCTTTTTTTTTTTTTTTATCTTCTTTTTTTCATTTTTTTTTATCGTACATTCAATAAATAAAATATTCAAACAAACATATATATATATATCTTTTTTTTCCAAGTAAATAATCGTAGTAACAAACTGATAAAATTTGATCAATTTAAAACAGTGATTCTCAACCTTATATGTTTCATATAATTTCTGAAAATATATTTCTATGTAATTTTGATATATTTTTTATGTAGATAAATAAAATTATAATTATAGTATATTGATGGAAATAAAATAATACATATATACACACATATACGCACATTAAATTTTGTACTTAATGTATGTACGCTTTTCATGGAATATATCGAAGGTATATATGAAACATACATTGAGAATCCTTAATTTAAAGAAATGATCATTTTTTATCACGATCATGTCAGATCTTATTATTATACGCAACGATTATGAATAAATCGTTCAATAAAATATTATTTTATTATAAAATATAATACAGTATAAAAACAAAAGAAAAGAATTATATTTACGACATAGTTATTTTTTACAGACTCACCCATTCCATTTGACGCGTTTGTTTGTTCGCACAGATCGAAATGAATTTCTAATGAATCTTTATTAAACTTTTGTGAAAAATTCCATTCATCGTATTCGTCGTCCTCATAATTTTCGGACGTTATAGAACTTTTCGTAGGCATATCAATGTCTACTTCCGTTTTATTATTAGATAAATTTTCGTTCTTATCGAAGAAAGAGTATTCTCGAATAACGTTCGATATTATTCCAGAATTTGTATTCCTTTCATTTGTATCCTCCTCTCCGAATACATAAAAAACTCGTAAAATGTAAAGCAACAATTGTAAACGTTTTTTTGGTATCATCTCTTTCAACTTACTATCTGTGTTATATTAAAAAGAAATAAAAAAAAATATATATATATACAAAAATATATATATATTATTTTTTTTTTATAATTAATAATATTATAAGATATATATCGTATTCCATTGTATATTATATTATTGTATATTTTACGTGTTAATATTATTTATTATTATTATTTCGAAGTTTAATTATATTTAACAATGTTATTATTATTAAATATGTTTATTAATAATCAATTAGAAAATAGCGTAACATGAAAAAGATTAATATATTATATATTTTTCTGATGAACGTCCAATATTGTTAACAGGAAAGATAGAAAATCGTTAGCGAAAAGATAGTTTTATATCACGGGATGTAACCGATGTAGGATATAACTTGTTATAATCGATAAAATAATATTTCTGGATAAAAATGTGAAAGAGAATTTTTAAACGTAACAATATCTACATTGTCTTTTTCTTACGAGGTTTATACTTGTAATCGACAGATATGGTAGATGGTAGATAACGATTAAAACAGTAAGCAAATATAAAAAGAATAAATTTATAAACCAGATTTCAAGTAGTCAGTGAAATTTATCATATTACTATTTTTATTAAGAAATATATATATATATATATATGTATATATAATATTTATAGGATATATATATATATATATATATATATATATATATATATATATACACAGATATAGATATTCGTCAATCTTATCGAATTATTTGAAATCAAAAAATTCCGAAAAACTTGATCATTCAAATTTGAGATCGACATTTGATACAATAAAAAAATATTTGATATGCACAAAGAGAAATAAAGTTATAAAAATTAAAAATTATAGAAAGTCTGGAATTCGCAATATTAAATTATAGTATATATCATTTGAATCGTGTGATGAATTTTCGTAAAGATTGAATATTCTTTTCTCTCTCTCCCTCTCTCTCTCTCTCTCTCTCTCTCTCTCTCTCTCTCTCTCTCTCTCTCTCTCTCTCTCTCTCTCTCTATTGTAAAGTTTATTATTTCTATAGTGTCAACTTGCCTTCATAACTTTTACTCGATCGTTAAATCCAATCAATGTATTTTGTTGTTCCTTTTTTCTTTTCCTTCTTTTTTATTTTTTATTTATTTATTTATTTTTTTTCCCTTCAATAAACACAACAAACACAAATTTCACGTTTTACACTTTACGCTAGCCTCAGGACTATATTCTAATAAATACACTATTATCGACATAATTGATATTGACTTGAGAGAATTTCAAGGATTACTAATATTTCAAGAACGTGGAACTTTAAAAACGTTATGGCTTCCTGATACTAATCATTGTTCAACTTACTCATTGACAATCTTTCTCGTTATGTTGCCTTTGCTGTCCACTGATATCACTGATAAGAATGTCCATTCTCACTCAAAGTGACACTTTCGCGATCACTTTATTGATCAAACATAAACTACTATAGATCTTTTTCAACGATCCGAGATATTTTTATATTTTTATCATAAAATATACATTTTTTTAATTATTTCAATGGTTAGTCATTATTAATATTCGCGAAAGAATTGTATACATTTTTCTACTTCACGATCCCACTATTTTCTTCTTTGTGTTCGACGATCAATTTTTCTTTTTTTTTTTCTTTTCCACGATTATATTTATCATTTAATTAATATAATTAATCTTTTTAAACTCATAATATGCACTTTAATTTGCTTATATGTACTCCAACGTATTGAAAGAAAAAAAGTTTTTTTATTCACTATTCACATATTGTTAATGTAAAATCAATATTCCTAACACGTATTAGTGATTACTACTCTCAAAAAATAAATTTAATTTTGTATATAATAATAATAGTAACGATAATGGGGGCGTGGAGATAAAATAGTGTTTATGCTAGAGAGAGAAAAAATGGTCATAGTTATGGATAATAATTGGTGAAAATGCTTATGACGAGACTAAAAATGGGCGGATTTTAGAGGTAGTGGGAAAATTAGCAAAGGGATAAATTTATTTGTGATTGGTGGAAATGGCAATTGTGATGGGAGGGAGTAAAAATGGGCGGAGTTTAGCGAAAACGTGGGATGATAATTGAATTGCGTTCAAATCTTCCTTATCGACGACATCGAAATCTTCTTTATCGATGTCATTGGAAACTTTTTATCGATAACTTCGGGAACACGTGGATGGATACGAAACAACAAATAAGATAATATGAGAGAAATCCCAAATAGTATTGATTTATATATTTTAAAAAGAATTTAATTATTTTTTTTATCTTACAATTAAATTTGTATCCACGGAGAGATATCGATATCGTCGATAAAGATGATTCTGATTCATCATTCCATTTTTTGTTAAGCCACCCCTTTACGAACCACCACCATCTAAACCAGATCCATTTATTCTTATCCAACACTCGTATTTCCATTAAAAATAATACTCAATCACGTCCATTTCCTTTCCCTGGATATCTGCATTTCATCCCCCACTTCGTGTTACAAATTTTATTCAGAAATTCTATTGCGATAATATATTACTATTCATTACCTGTAAGATTTCCATTTCATTCTTCGATTTTTTCCAATAGAATATTATCCATCGAGAGAATAATTACACAGTAGAATTTCAACATCGTCTTGAAGTAAAATAATTAATGACGATAAATGTAAATAAAGATTTGTAATAAGAAAAATAAAAAGAAAAATAAAATGAAAAATAAAAAGAAAGAAAGAAAAGAAAGAACAATAACCATTAAAATATCATAAAAAAAGAACGTAGTAGTATGATATGTATCTTGTCCCTAGGACACACTCGAACAGACTGGTAGCATCCGCTGATGGGACAACGGAATACGACACCATGTGCTTCTTCAAGAGCCTCCCAGGAGTCTCAAGAGCAACCCCTATAAAACTTGTCAAAAATAGCGTAACTACTTTGAACGGTAGACCTGCGCCTTTGTGGAACTGCACGTGTACGCCAAATTGTCCTTAGAAATCTTTCTAGCAGGTCATTTTTCTCTAAATAAATATGATTTAAGTCGCAGGTATCCGCATTTTGTTTTCTATTCTTCTTACTTGGCAAATACCTTTAAGGACATTCTCATAAAAGCGATATTTATTTCCCGCCAAATATTTTTCATTGAATTGAAATGCGTTTACTTGTTCGTATCTTGCATCCTTTTGTAACTCACTTCATATCGTATATCGAACGTATGAACTTTTTGAGAGGACTGTAAATGGAACAAATGGCGTCAATTGGTCATATGTTTTTAATTCTCCGATATTAGATTAAAACTTTACTATTGACGAATGAATACAAATTCTTCACTTAGGCTTTCTATGTTAGAAAAAAATTTTAATCTATAACAATTATATGTAATAAACAATATATATATTATTTTCATTTGTTTTATTGCGTTTTACATTCATCGTGTATAAGTATCAATAACTTATTAGAATAATCTTTGAGGAGGTCCCATGGAAGATTTAATGTGCAAAGAACGTACGTTTTGCCAATGCTTTTTCAACAATGAAACTAAAAAGTTGATCGACAAATGTACATTTTGTACTAATTCATCTGGAGTCATTTCTACGTGTCCTACTGCCACCGATAAGCAAAGTACCTATTTGAAAATAAAAGTTATTATAAGAAGAGAATATATAAAAATTATATTATTATTATTATTTATTATTATTAACGTTATTATTTTATTCCATAGAATTTACCTTCTTCATTTGAAACTTGATCGTAGCTTTGACCTCGTCAATTTTTGCGACCATGGATTCCTGATGAGAGAGAAGACCAGGGAATTTACCTGCTTTGTTTAGACCAGGACCCAACAAACGTGGAATTTGTTTGATCAAAGATTCACTGGCCAAAAACGCATCGTACTTCTTTGCTGTTAAAATGATAAATCTTATTAGAATATTAATATGTTGTGTTTCTATGTATTCATATTTATATTACTTAATTTCTATACAAATATTTATTGAACTTCACTAATATTAATATTCAATTTATATATATATATATGTATATATAAATTGAATTTCTCATAATTAATAATATTATTTAAAAATGATTGTATCTACACACATTGAGGAGCAACATGGAAAAATCACATTGCCCTCACCCGGTGTAGAATTTTGCTCTCCTTCCTTTCGACGACCACCAATATTATAAATAAAAATTAATGATGGTGCTTTTGGGAAGGTACATATACATATATTACACATAAAATATAATTTAAATTTTTGCAGTAATTTAGAAAAGAAAATTTACTAAAGTATAATAATAAAATTAAAAAAAAGAAAAAAGCTTGACGATATACCTAGTTTCTTTACAAATTTCTTATTCTTGTTCAACTTTTTCAAAGCTTCTGCATCCATGTATGGGATGTTGTTTGCTTTAGCTTCATCGCAATGTTGTTGATCGCCCAATACGCATACTTGCATCTTTGGTCGAGGAATATTCTTCAATCTGATAATGATAATTAATATATGCATATAAACTAGATATTAATTCATTCAGTAAAGTATTAAAAAAATACTCGTCAGAATAGACTTGTTATTATTTTATAATTGAACTATTTATTAAATTGATCATAAATAAAAGTAATTTAATAAAATCGCACGATATCAATATTCTCAGTAAAATTAGAATTTCTACATTATAGATTTGTAGATCAGATAATACATGCTTAAATAGCATCATTGAACATTGATTAATATGTATAAAATTTGAAAATGCCACCACATTTTATATGAACTTACCAGAGGGATCATAAAACATGATCCTGGAATATACATATATAACGGTACAATACCTCCCCAGTTTTTTAAGACCCTGGGTAATGGTCCGCCAGGCTAAAGCCTTAGCTTCCTGATCATTAATGAAGTGACCTTTTCGTGTTTTATAATATAAAATTGTTTTTTTAATGCATAATAATTAAACTCCGAAAAGAACCCTCATAGTCAGGTTAAAACATACTTGACGGTGCCTGAGAAACGCTTATCCTTTTGTGGGTCATAATTCTTCAATCCAATTTGTAGTTCTACCGTTTCCAAAAAGTTCCTCTTCTTGTCCTTCGAATTCTGAAGTACTGCATTAACGCATTCATAAAGAGTATCACGTGATACTTTGGACCTATAACGTAGAGGTTATAATGCAAAGTAGTATATCATTTTAACTTATAAGAATAAATATTGTCTTTTAATTATCAATGACTAAAGTAAAATTTAATTTTTTTTATGAATATCTAGTCTAATATTCTCATTGAAAAGTATCATTGATAATTTATTAAATGATATGGAATCAACAAATTTTAACTACTTTCGAAGAAAAACCTGATGGTTAATAGAGCTTTCTAAATATCTTTATTAGAAAAAAAATTAAACGCACTAATAAATCAATACGCATTGTATTGTTTTTTGATAAATATATTTACAAGTAAATGTTACGGATTAATATGATATAGAAAGATGAAAAAAGAAAAACTCACGTCATTTTGCCAAAGCAAACAGGACAAGCGTAGCTGTTCGACTGTCCTTCTCAAGAACTAATACCGGAAAGAAACACTACGTGGCCCAAGCAGTAACTTCAGTAACGTGAACTAACGAAAGTATTAGATGGTTAACTCAAGGTCAAAATTTAATTTAAAAACATAGAATGAAATATATAAGAAAGGTTTCTGAAATTTCAGATCGATCCAAATTTTTCAACATTCGATAATTTTTTATACCAATAATCATCTTAAAAAGATGAAAATAATGTTATGTGATTTTAATTTAAATTATAATTATCTCCTTGTTTCATAAGAATGTATTTGTGAACGCATTCGTTAATTTTATATTGTTTCATTGTTTACATTATAGGAAAAAAAAAATTAGACATTTGGAAGATAAAGTATTGTTTAATATTTCTTAATATTAAAAATCTATTCATATATAATTTAATAAAAGACATATATATATATATATATATATATATATATATAATGTTTAATTAATATTAATTTTTTTGTTCCAAATATTTATATAATTTTAATATCCAAGGAAAGTGATAAATATATTTTTTTATTACAAATGTTGTTTTGTATATTTGACAATAGTTTATAAATCGAAGTATCAATCTACTGTAACTACACTATATATAAATGTATTATTATTATTACTGTGTTATATGAGAAGAGTTGATAGCACAGTTCATGACAGATAAAACACAGAGTAAATTAGATTTTAACTTGAGAAACATTTATAATAAATTCATTATACGTATATAAATATTTTTTAAAGAAAGTGTTAGTTTCTTTTGTAATAATGTTTTAAACGCACAAAGAGATAATTTTTTAATGAACGATACGAATAAATAATAATAGTAAAAAGGAATATCTTCAATGAAGAATAAAGAATATAAAACTGTAATAATTACAAAGTAATAATACTATGGTAATAAATTGATAAGACAATAGTAAAAATATGTTTATTATTAATGATTTATAATCTTATTATAATCAAAATCCTTTTTAATCTATAACTGAAATCTTTTATTTACAGTTTCAAAAATGTGTCCTGCTTTTTTGGAAAATGAAGAGCGTTGTTTGGGTGGGATGACATTTTTTGCTCAATGTCATCCAGTCGAAGTATGCGGCAGTAATGGCCTTCCATTAACACCCAACTCTATAACTATTTATGGAAAGTCTCAATTTTTAAAGACTATATGTCATCCAAATTTATCAGAATATCTTGATATCATTAGAAGTAAACATGGTATCGTATTTAATTTTTAGATCATACAACTATATATTGTTAATCAGCGATACAATTTGAATTTTATAATTTACAGAAAGAATAATGGTAGTTTCTGAATATAATGGGGAACCTTTAAATAGTAAAGAGAATCTACATGTGAATGATATTGTAAAGATTGCATTCCAGTGTCTATTAGGTTTAAGACAAATGAATGATTTAGGTTTAGTTCATAGACACTTGAGTCCAGATAATATTCTGATAAATAAAACTGGAAATGTACAACTATACAATTATGGATTATATTATATGACAGATGGAGGAAAGAATGTATCTTTTCCAATTGGGTAAGTTTAATAAAAATATTTTTATGTATTAGAATAGAACTTATTATCTTTTTTCCAGGTATCCAAAATATACAGCACCAGAAGTATTTTTAAGTAATGGACTCAGTGGTATGAAGGTTGATTCTTGGTCTCTTGGAATGATAATTGCAGAACAATTATTGAAAAGGCAAATATGGTCTGGAGTGAAATTATCACAATGCCTACGAAAAGTTCTCAGTCTTATACACTGTGAAACTTCTATATTTGAACGTCTTGCAAGAGAACATAATTGTTTTGATATTTATGAGGTATTGAAATATATTTGTTATCATCATGTTAATTCAATACTAGAGACGTTTTTTTATTTATTCTATTGTTTAGGGATTGTCCTCAGAAATAAAAGAATTTGTTGATTCTTGTTTGCAAGTGCATTCGTCAAAACGTAAAACACCAGAGGAGCTACTACAATTGCCATTATTTATAGATCTTTTAATGCAGAATGATCAAGAAAAGAAAGAAAGCCAATATAAAAATGTGATTGTTAGGAAAATGAACGAATTGTATTATCTCTGGCAATTAGCAGGAGGAGATATTACAGTAGAATTAAAAAAACAAGGCCTCATTAGATCAAGACCACCTATTTTATCTATACCTAAGTAATATCAATGTCAATGTGACATTGTCAATATATATATATATATATATATATTTATATATAATTAAAAATTATTTCAATTTTATAAATACTGTTTACTTACAGTTTAGTAATATTATTAGGACAAATATTTGGAAGAAGAGATACAGCTGGCTTACTTGATCTTAGAGTTGTTAAAGTTCCTTTAGATACTTTACATCAACGCTTGTCTCATATTCCATATACTGCTAATTATCCATGGTTAACTCCTGAGTAAGTATTTACTTTATAAACAATACTTCTTTTTGTTATTTCATGTTAGGAGATAAATAATAATTAAAATTTAACAGAATGCGTGTCCATGCGCAGGAAGATTTAACAAGCGCTGCATCACAGTTACCATTGATAATAAGAGAAAGAGATACAGAATATCAATTTTATAGATTGGTTTTATATGACAGACTCTTGCAGGTAATTTTTAAATAATCAATGTATATTATTATAATCTTAAATAATGGTATTATGTTATGAATATAATTTCATGTAGATTTTTCCACTTACACGAGAGGCAATTATTAAAGAGGCACATAAAGATATTCCACCACCAGTTCGTGGAGCTGTCTGGGCAGCTTTACTTGATATTAGCGGTGATGTTCAACAACGGTATGACATGATTGATAAAGAAACACCTACACATACAGATAGACAGGTAATGAAATATATATCTCTAAGATGTGAACTAACAAACTTCATCTTCATCTTCTTCTTCTTTTTCTTTATTCCTCAAATAAAAATGTAATAAAATCTTATTATCATTGTTTCATAAAAAATATTTGTTAGATAGAAGTAGATATACCAAGATGTCATCAGTATAGCGAATTATTATCATCTGGTGCAGGACATGAAAGATTGCAAAGATTATTAAAAGCATGGGTTAGAAATAATCCACATTATGTATATTGGCAAGGGCTAGATTCATTAACAGCACCATTTCTTTATTTAAACTTTAATAATGAAGGTATTTTTTAAATAGTTTCCCAATATTATTACCTTATCCGACTTTTATTGATAAATTAACTATACGTATGTATATATATATATATATATAAATAATTTTAGCAAGAGCATTTGAATGCTTATCTGCATTTATACCAAAATATCTCCACAAGTTCTTTTTAAAAGACAACTCTGCAGTAATACAAGAATATTTAGGAAAATTTTCTCAAATTATTGCATTTCATGATCCACAATTGGCAAATCATTTGAAATCTATTAATTTTGTTCCCGAATTGTTTGCTATACCATGGTTTCTTACTATGTTTTCACGTAAGTTTTTACATATTTAATTAATAATTTTTAATCCTATTTCTATTAATCGAATATCATATATTACAGATGTATTCCCATTACACAAAATATTGCATTTGTGGGATAAACTTTTACTGGGAGATTCATCATTTCCACTTTTAGTCGGATTAGCAATATTAAAACAATTACGTGATTCTTTGCTTACTTCAGGATTTAACGAATGCATTCTTTTATTCTCTGATCTTCCTGAAATTGACATAGAATTATGTGTAAAAGATTCAATGACTATGTATCAAAATACACCACCTAGTATAACATACAGAAAGCATCAATTTAATAGATTAAAAGTACAAAAATGAAAATATATATATGTATATTATATCGTATGTTCTCTTAAATTTTTATTATAATATGATTATTTTAAATGTTAGGAAATGAATTGGACAGATCCTGAGCCTGGAACTGAAAAAATGCCAAGAATAAGTGTAGATGATTTTTTAAATCTATTAAATAATAATCCTGATAAAGTAATAGCTGTAGATGTACGAAATAACATACAGTGAGTACATTAAAGAATAAATATAAAATATATATTTTATAATATAATGTAATATTATTTATATTAATATAAAAATAATGATTTTATTAATAGATTTGAAAGAGGAGCTGTAATAGGAAGTATTAATATTCCTTTCACAAGTGTGCAACTTTCTCAAACGAATATTGATACTCTTGGACCTCATGCTAAACCTCTTGTAGATAATAAAAATTGTATAGTTGTTATTATAGGACCCCATGATCAAAATAATGCGCTGGTAAATATATAAAAGTTTTATAGATATTATATAAAAAAATATAATTGATCATAATACGAAGTTTGTTAATCTTTTTTTAGTTTGCGGACTTTCTTGTAAAATGTGGTGTTACGGGAATATGTTCTTTACAAGGTGGTATTCATATCTTACGAACAAAATCTCCAAATATCATAGTACCTATACGTTAAATACATTTATGAAACATATATTCGTATATTATGTGAAAAAATGTAAGATCGTAAAAAAAATATCCTTTTATGAAAAAAATATGCGATTTATAATGATCTAAAAAAAATTATATATAATTTGATTTGTTATTAAAGATAATGTTTGAATTATTTTTATTCTCTCCCTGTATGAATATACTTTTATTGTGTTTATTTCTACTATGGTTACCATAGTAACTGAATCAAATCAAAAGATTCACATGTGTATAAGTATATTACATACATATATATATAAGTTAGTGTATACAAATTATTGTCAAGGATAGAACATGGATATTCATTGTTAAAACTTCAGTATATAAAGAAATTCAGGTGATTTTACATTAATGGATAAACGAATGACGTCGCCAAATATTAACAAATGGATAAAGAAGTGTATAAAAAAGGAATTTGACAAAGTAATTAATGATAATTTAGAAGAGAATCAAGATTCTTCAGAAATTGCAGATAGAATTATACATTCTAAAGAAATGCAAGTTTTAATAAATTCTATGAAAACGGCAATTATTGAACACAATTCAGATTCAAAATCTGATGACATTGCATCAACGGAATCTCATTCTCAGTCATCCGCTTCTTTTGTGAGTGATTTAACTGTAGAAGAATGGAATTCTCCTAAAAACATTGAAGATCAATACAATTATATTATAGATAGAATAAGTTCTGATAAACCTGTACATGTAAGATTAGCAGGCTATGAGATATTATTAAAAAGTGATTTGACAAATGTAACAGCTATCTCACAATGGGATATCCTTCAAAATACTTTAAAAGATGGTCTCATGGGTGAAAATCGTGCTATATTCGAAGCTAGTTTACAAGTTTATGCTAGGTTATTAAGTTGTCCAAAGGCATATAATGCGTATACTAATGTATTGAGTGCTTTTAATGCTCAGTATCATGCACAAAAAGTACACGAAATGTTACCTTCGTTAATATCTGGAATTAATTTCAAATTTTTTTTACATGAGAAAATAATTCGCATTATGTACTTGATAATACATTATCAAGAAGAATTGTTAAAGAGCATAAGAAATATTGACAAAAGTGTAGAAGAAATAATAGAACAATTCATAATATTTCTAAGTACTCATATGTTTGGTAATTCGATGCAAGTTAAAACATTGTCTACATTAAATATTATTGCTGCATTGGATCCACAAGCTGACTGGAGTAAAAGGTGGACTCACAGTTTTGCTACTAGAAAAACATTTATTTTTATATTATCTAAATCACCAAGTTTACTTCAATATGCTATACAATGCATTGGCAAAGGCTTGAAAAAATCATCTATATACACATCTATTTCTATTTGTGATGAACCCATAGAAGCATGTATTTCTGGAGAGACAATAGAAATAATTACTTATCTTCATTGTTTATGCTTTATATCACAATTATGTAGTTATGAAGCAGGTCGCAAATTACTTTCAGAAATTTCATTAGACGTTCCATTTTCTGTAACTGAATTTTTAATTACATTAATAAATACATTGAATGAATTATCATCTTCTGAGGTAGCAAGTGGTATTTATAATATTATGTGTCAGGCATTGCAAAATGTAATAAATAGAACTATAATTTCGTATGATACTGATTTTTATGATGCCGCATTATATTCTTTAAATAATTCTTCTGAAAATGATTTAAGAATTTGGCCTCATATACTATATGTAATAATGCATATGTTGGATACTGTGGATGGTTCAGAGATACTAATAAATTCTCAAGAATCAAAACCAAATTGTACAGCAATGACTATTATACAACACATATCTAATGTTTTGAAACAGCCCTTCTCTATTATGAACACTGAATATATATGTAACTTATCTAAAGTTATAATGAAATTATTTAATATATTTAATGTTTATGAAATTGTACAAGATGTGATGCAAAATCAATTTTATCCTGCTGTGTCACACTTTTACAGTAAGCTAGATAAATATTTTATTGAAAATGAAAATAAAGCTCAATATTTAGACAAGTAAGTATCAGAGATTATTTGATATAAACACAATTAATTTAATAAATATGTAATTATTATTTTTTTTATTTTAGTATAATTAAAAAAATGATGCTTAAAATTGTATCAATACCATTCGGCTTACAAGATTTAACACGCGAATCTTTAGTATTTCAAGAATTAATACGTGGATCTATTGCACCATTAAGAAATTCATGGACATCCACTGAAATTGTGAGCTTTGTATCATCTGCTGGATACTTTAAATTAGGACGTGAAGTCCTCGATGATTTAGCACCACATGTTTTATCTACATTATTAATAGAAACGTGTAAAACATTGGAAGATCCAGAATGTTTTTATGATCCATGGGAGAACTCAATTGTGAACAAATTTTTACACATTATTGCTCTATTTTCTCTCAACTTTAAATGTATAAATAAAACAAAAAATTAATAAGATCTAATATTAATAAATTCATATATATATATACATATAACATTATATTTTTATCATAATAGGTTTTACTGCATTTATAACAAGTGCTAATGAATTGGGAAATGACGATGAAAATGAAATTCCATACAATTTGACTGAATTAATGCAATGTTCAATCAAATTTGATTCTGTATATCATTATTTAGGACTTTTATCATTAAATACAACTATTTGGAATCTAGACCTTTATATCTATTTGATAGAAAAATTAAATTTTCAGGTAACAAATTATGATATATAGTGTGAAACTTGTACTATGAATTTATATCATTTTTTTATATAAGAATATATATTTTTTTTTATAGAATGAATTATTGAATTTACAAAACTATTGTATATTTGATATTCAAACCGACGACGAAGTAAAAGAAAAATACATAATAGATGAATCTAGTTTACTCCGACATAAAATTTTATCTAATTCATATTATATCAAGCACAAATATCCTAACAAAGTATCATTAAATGAATATGAAGATACAAATAATACATTTGAATGTGAAGATACAAATGATACATTTGAATCAGAAGAATATCAATTGTTCTCAACATTACCACCACCTAACATTTTCACAGAAATGGCACTTTTCTACGAAATACAATCTGATTCTGAATTAGAAGATATGTTAGGTGAAAGTAAGCCTGGATTATTAGATACCAGTTGGATACTACAAATCAGGAATGCATATATAAATTCTACAAGTTCATTAAAAGTATAAATAATATGTTTTTAAAATAATGAAGAAAAATATATAAATCTATTTATATCGCTTTTAATTTTTATATAATTAAACTTTTTTCTTTTAGAATGCAGTTTTGACTACTTTACTAGATCATATGTGGCAGGCTATTCCAACTGCAGAATGGGCAGAACACTTTGAATGGCCAGAAAATTTTGTATATAATCCAGACTTTTTCTTTTCAGAAGAATTACATGGAATTGACTTGGTTTTACAATATGCTGAATTAAATGGACTTTTTAAAAATTCAGAAACAAAAAGAGAAACATTTAAACAGTTTTTGCAAGCTTCAAGTATATTTATAAAATATCAAAAGCCTAATAAATTTGAAGGTTTTGATTGGTTTTTATCAACTGTGTTTTTTATTTGTGAAGGAGATATGGACAAGTAAGATATCTCAAATTTTAACAAATTTTATATCATGTATATATGCCTCAGTTGACCGCGAATACATCCTTCCTAGTAACAAATTATATTTCTTATCTACTGTAAGTAGTATTTTACAATAATTTGTAACACCACTTATAATCCAAAAGATAGTATTATATTTATTTGTAAATTACTGTTTATGTAGATAAAAAATAATATTGCCTAGTATCTCATTAATAAAGATTTAAGGTAACTCTAGCTAGTCAAAAATCATCATTGGCAGGTCTCAGATTGAAAACTTAGTCATCACAATATTGCTATTATGTCTTTATTTCGTTGTCATCATTGACCTTTTAATGCAAATAATGATGTATATTAATATATGAAATATTGCAGATGCAAAGCATTTATTAAAAAATTAATTTGTTTTCCGTGTATTTTGTTTATATGGCCTATTTTTGGTAAAACTATTGACAAAAGCAATAATGAAGAATGTTCAACTCAATTTATATTTGCACAATACTTAGAAAGTATAATTCAGAGTGAAATGCCGACCATAGTATATGCATTAAAGGTATGTCAAAAATATTTATCTTATTTTACACACACACACACACACACACACACACACACACACACAACCAACAAACAAAGAAAAAATGATATCAATTAATAATTAAAAAATTTTACTGTAAAATAGAACAGTTGTGGTATTGATTGGTGGATGTTATGTACAACAATAATGACTCAATGTTTTTGGGGCATATTGTCATGGCAGGAAATAAAACATTTTTTTGCTATTTCTATTCTATATTCACCTGATTATATATTATATTATTGTATATCTTTAATATATCACTGCAGAACAACATTTATACAAGATATTACAAATGGAAAAATGTGGCCAGAATATATGGTAAATTTTATTCTTTCTAATGTAAGTTTGTTATGATTATAATTACATTTAAGTGTATCCTTGTAGGTACTACATGATTATCGGTGTCATGATTACATCATATTCATGGATAAATTAGCTAAGAAATATGGAAATAAAATATTACCTATAATGACTGCAAGGAAAATATATTCCAGTGATGAAACTGATACTGTAAAATAAATGACAAACTGGAAAAAAAAGAAAAAAAAAGATTTGTCATTCATATAATGATGTATTTCAAGAAAAATTTTTTTTAAAGGCATTGTTATATAAATGTTGTCATGAAAAAAGCAAAGAATTTTTATAAAGAATTTTTGTGCGTACATGTACAATACGAAAATGAAAAAAAGAGAAAAAAGAAAAAAAAGAAAAAAAGAATTAATTAAATTTGCATAAACAGTATAAATTTTTCTTTGAAAAGCATATAATATTTATACAAATAGATAATGTGTAATTACTTTCATAAAAACAGATAACCATTTCTGTAAAACAAAACGCTTTAACAAAATTGTTTATCGATGTCATTAAGCAATAATTAATATCCTGTACAATAAATTTCTTATTCAACTTATTTTACTTGCTAAAACCCATGCTTAATTGATAATAGCAATAATCACATGGATATTTCATAAATGCTTTCGTAGATTGGTTCTAACAATTTTCAATGTATACTATGGAATATCACTGATTATTTGTACATACCATACATTCTAAAACTCACAGATATATAATATGACATTGCTTAGAGACTTTTATATAAACATTTCGATTATGTACAGCACAGTGACTTTAAAATATTGTCATTATTCATACCACAAACTGCAGTCAATGTCATTAGTCATCATGAATAGAAAATAGTTTCGCTACTTCATTTAGATCATCATATTTTGTACCTCTTGCCAATACCTACAACAATAATAAAAGCACGATGTTCATAATATTATAATGTAATATGTGCATATTTGTTATTTATAAGTGTTTTAAACGAAGAACTTCTTTTTAGTTTTATATTTGTCAACTAACAAAAAAACTCATATATATATATATATATGCTATATTTTTCCATGAGAAAAAATTTTATACCTGTCTAGCTATGGACATACGATGAAATATATTCCAAAGTAAAATGCCAACCACAACATCATCTCGTAAATAGAATATAACACCTTTCTCAAAGTCACTATGTTTTTTAGATTCCTTTTCCATATTTTTATTTTCATTTTCTGAATTTAAAGATGGTGTGTCACTTTGCAAATTTTTTTCTTCTGTCTTTTCTGTTTCTGTCTGTGCTATAGCTCTCTATACAATAAAAAAAAAAAAAAAAAAAAGAATAAAAAGAACAACGTTACAAATCTCTTCAATATCTTTGCTTTAAAAATATATTATACCTCTTCATCTGTAGATTCACTAAGAGCTGCTTTTGGTGTATCCGCTTCTGTTGCCTTTGCAAATACTCCTACAGTTGGCAAAGATGAATCTATAATACCAATTGCTTCATATCCAACCTCTGGTCCTAAATCAGACCAGAACATAGACTGATGCAAATAAGGTTTTCCTATATATATAAAAAATAAATAAAAATTAATATGCTTACATTTATTTATTTTTTTCCCTTAGTATTTTGATTCATGCTACCTGCACCGGTCATATTTTCTCCAGCTAATCTACCAGAAATTACAGCATGGTCATGGTGTTCCACTCTTCGTCTACCCAATCTAACATCATAAAAACATGCAGCATCTCCAGCAACCCAAAGATTACTTCTTGCTTCTAATTCGGCATTAACAAGAAAACCTCCTACAGTAGGATGTATTTCTAATTCTGAAGATGTTGCCAAATCTGTGTTTGCTTCAACTCCTATACCTACTATCACTTGATCTGCATCAATCTTTACACAATTAGAATATTTATTATTATTCATACATTTCATATATAAATATTCTAAATAAGGCAAATTATTTCTCTTTGATTTATTTTATTTTCATATTAAAATATTAATGTAATATATATTACTTACAATATTGCCATCTGATAGGATAAGACTGAGTTTCTCATTTTTGTACGAAAAGTCCGCAACCTCTACACTTGGTATACAATTTACCCCTTCTGCAATAGCTTTCTTTGTTGTCCATTCACTCAAATACTCAGGTAATACTTGAGCCATTATGTAATTTTCCTTGTAAATTTGGATAATCTTTTTATCTTGATCTATTTGATATAAAATTTAATTTATAAATATATGTATGGATAAAGATGCATAAATAATTATAATAAAATACATACAATTTCTCGCAAGTGAACAAGCTAGCTCAGAGCCAAGAAAACCACCTCCAATAATAACTATATTTTTACAATTAGGATTGTGAATATTTTCTTCTAATTCAAGAAAATCTTGTTCTGTTCTATAAGCTATAATTTTATTTTTTACTTCATCCTGAGCAGATTCAAATATAGGAAGATTTTTAGGCGAAGCACCTTAAAATAAATATGAATTAAAAATGATTATTAAAAATTTTTTTTATCAAAGATAAGAAAAATTTACCTGTTGCTATAAGACACTTATCATACTTGATTTCATAACCATCTTCAAGAATAGCAATTTTATTTGTAGCATCAAGTTTAGTTACTTTCCAACCTGTTGCTACAGCTACTCCACCTTTGTCTAATTGCATTAACTTATCAACATTTGTATAAAATTCACGTGGTTCATAAAAAAGACTATAAAAGAAATTAATGCAATTCAACAAAATACTGTAAAATGTCTGATACACATGTTCATTCTTATAGGTGTATATCGATATGTATATATTATAATATCAATTTTAATCTTACCTCCTCTGAGTTCCATTCCACTGTTTAAAATTCAATTTAGCACTTGTTCCCCTATCTGTATTATACCATAGTTCTTTAGATAATGGTGGCCTCATATATGGTAAAATTTCTTCCTCACTTATTACTAAAACCTAAAAAAAAAAAAACCGGTTTATTATTGTTCAAAATATAGACTCGTACTATAGTAATATAGAATATACCTTAGCTTTGGGATCCCTAGATTTAATTGACCTAAATGCTGAAAATGCAGCAGTTCCTCCACCTATCAATAAGTAAGGTACTTCTTGAGGTATTGATTTAGATACAGCCGGAGATTTTACTACATCCTTTGATCTTTTATCTCTTTTCACTGTATCTTTTTTTTCTGAGAATATAAAAAATATGATTTCAATTATATAATTATAAGATATATATATATATATATATATATATATATATATATAAAATGAATGAACTGAAATATGATAAGCAATTATTATTACTTTTTGTGTCAGACTGTGAGCCAAATTTATCCGTAAACCATTCCGTAGAAGATATCTATAAAGAAAAATTTAATTTAATATGGTACTGCCATAATATCAAAAATATACAATTTTATGTAATATTATACCGCATATATAGTCACTCCTGTTATGATCAAGGTGGCCAGTAAATGTTTCCAATTTGGAAATTTACCATTCTTTCCGTTACCATCTTCTTGTCTATAATCTGGTCTACAAGTAGGCGGACAAGTACCTCCATTTTGAGCTTCACAAGCTGGAAGTGGTCTCTTTGGTTTAGAATACCTGAACTCAGGTACACATTCCTCTGGTTTTATTGTAGTACCCGGTGACTTATATGGCTTCTTATTATTTGCATTATTACTATACCACAATCTATTAACACTGAAAATGCCTAGAAAATTACAAGTAATGTTGGTACTAAGATCGGCGGTATACAAAGAACAATACATAATTAGAGATAAAAATAATGTATATGGAATTTTACTACATTTGAAAGATATAAATATATATATATATATATATATATATATATATATATATATATATATATATAGAATATAGTTAAAAAAATTTTTTCAGAATAGATTGAGGTTATGTTACCCATGGCATACTTCAGAGTGGAAGCATCACATGTAAACGGTAAACACTATATCAACTTAAGATGATTAATATAAATGATAGATGGATAAAAGTAATTATATATCAATTCGCAATCAACGAATTAATCGAGAAAATATGATAGAACGATTAATTTTTATAAATATTTCAATTTAAATCGAAGAGAGGTTACACGCACCGAATGAGAGTTGATGATAACAATTAATGAAACTTCTAAAGAAGTACATAATAAAATACCCACCAACATATTTTAAAGCTCGATAGGAATGATTAACATGTGCGTGTCTTGTTACTTTCGACAATTGTTCAATAACTCTACCACAGCTTAACATTTTTTTGATGGGCCAATTTTGGCCTTACGCAATAATATAGTGATGGCGCGTGTGTTCAGTTCTTCTCACCGTATGCACGCCGACTGAAAGTCGTTGACCGATTTTTTCTTCTCGCGCGAGATTAACGATGAATTTAATACTATACACTCCATCACCTGAAGCTCGATTACTCTACTATCATAGCCATTTAAGGCTCTTATACTGATTTTGTCGAAATGATTTATCCTTACAAATTGATCAACAAAGTCAAACGAATATGCATGAATTTGATATAAAAACACCTATTTAATGGAGCATACGGAATATAGGAACGAATGATAGACAAGCGGTGCCAAGTTATATACTTTCATGGTGACGATCGCGATATACGCATATAGATATATATATATATACACGTATATGCGATAAATATCTACGGAATATCGATTGTTTCAAATTAAATTCACACATGCGTAATGGCCTTTATCGATCTTTATTATAAATTAAAATTATAAATAAATTATAAATATAAATATAAATTATAATTTAATAAAATTATATGTATCCTGTTAATATTTAATAAATGAAATTATTGCGAGATTTGATTAATTGACGCGTATATATATATATATATATATATATACGAGCGCAATTGTTATAACAATTTTATTTTTTCCATTAATTTTATTTTGATCAAAAACAGATAAATGAAAGCTTTAAGAAATTTAATTATTTACCAACGAATTTTATTTTATTTTATTTATTTATTCATTTATTATTTTTTTTTTTTTTTTTCATTAAAGATATTTTTTTATCATCATAAAACAATAATAAAATATCAATTATATTATTTGACAAGAACAATTAAGGGTTATTAAACTTTAACCTTGGGAATATACTTGTTTTTTCTTCT
The DNA here is from genome assembly GCF_912470025.1 of Vespa velutina. NCBI lineage: Eukaryota > Metazoa > Arthropoda > Insecta > Hymenoptera > Vespidae > Vespa > Vespa velutina. The sequence continues at coordinate 8,844,826 of NC_062190.1, read as the reverse complement.
GTCTTTTGTCGGTATAATAGAGAACAAAGAAGCATACGGATTTACGTGAAATTCGTATGACCTTCACAGGTGTCCTTAAGGTAGCCAATATATGAATCAGCATTCCTTTTACAGCGAATCAATGTCGTCTGTCCACTTTGATATTTTTAAATTGTTTTAATATGTGTCATTTCTTAAATCTGTTCTCTTTTTTCTTTTTTGTTTTTTTTTCTTCTTTTTTCTGACTATTTAAAAAATAAGCAAATATTAAGTTCTGTATAATTTTTTAATGGATACTATTTTAACATTTTAATTGTCCTTCGTAATTTTCAAAAATTTCAGCGGTAAACAATTATAGAGTGCGCTTTTGAAGATTATTAACTTTTGACGAACTTCATTCTTATCAACGTCAATCTTACCAAAGTTGTATAAATCGTATTTGTAAATACAGCTGTTCCTGTTGTGATTAAATTCTCATATAGTGATTACTTTCGATTTATAGATACACACATACATATATATATATATATATATATATATATATATTATATATATATATACATATACATATACAAATCATGTATACATATATTACAAATTTTTGTTAAAAAATTTCAAGTGTTAGTCTACTTGTCAATATTAGAAAAGAGGAACAGCTCAATATTTTTGTGAATCGTATATACAAAAGAGGTAATTTTTACAGATACATATATATATATTTTTTTTTTCTTCTTTGGAAAACAAAAAAATTTTATCTTAAAAGAATGACATTTTATCAACGATACTTTTTTGTTAATAATAACAATAATAATTTATTGATATTGTAATATTAGGGTTAGTTCTTTGTTTCTTATTTTTGTAAATATATAAAATATTTATACAAATTGATCTGCCAAATAAAATGTATATAAAATGTTTGTATAAAAAAATACGAGTGTACAAAGATGTCGATTATTAATTTTTAAAGTTGATTTTGTCATATTTTTTATTTACATGGAAATAATTGTAATGTTTTAGCTATAGAAAACAAAGAGTAAATGCATATTTATATATAATAATATTTATTATCTAACTCTTTTTTTTTTTTTTTTTATACTATCACATGAAAAAGATTAATTGAATAAAAGTTGATCAAGGATTTGATAAAGATTAACAAAAGAAATCTTGAAAGTATTTACAGGCAGTTACAGCATTATAGATGTTCTTTTTATAGACAGTATTTGACCTCCTTCTCTTCAGGAGCCAAAACAGTCAACTAGCAGCTGCTTTTAAGAGCAGATCATGTCATAGCAAGTGAATTTTATATAAACATAGGAATAAAAGTTATTCATTCTAGTCATCATGTCTGACAAGTATGTTTTATAAAATTTCTTTATTGTATCTAACAAATAAATCAAATCATTTTATTAAGATACAGAAATAAGGCATAGATGCTCTTTTAGAAAAGATTTAATAATTTCATTAACAAATTTTTACGTTTTATATTACATTAATATAATATTGATTATTATAATATTTTGATTTATAGAGATGAAAAGACAAAAAGTGACGAGGCAAAGTCTAATATTGATAAGCTTAATATTCCTATCGAATGTCCAACTTCATCTCGTCAAATAGAAGATGATAAACATGCAAAACAGTAAGATATTTTCTATATATGTATTTTAATAGAGAGATATGAATATTTTAGTGAATTGCATTAAATATATATATATATATTTTTTTTATATATTGAATTTTCTTTTATTAACGTTATAAAATAGACAAGGTATACAGAATATGATGAGCGGATGGACTGGAGCGTCTCCACCAAAATTTGTGTCTCACGAAGAAATTATAAGAGCTGCAAATGGAATGACTAATATGGCTTTGGCACATGAAATTGCGGTGGATAAAAATTTTCAATTACAAAAATTGGAACCAGATGATGGTACTTTTCATAGAAAAGTTAAAGAAATAATGCACAAGGCCTTTTGGAATTTATTGGCAGAACAATTGGATGAAGATCCGCCGATTTATACACAGGCTTTCATTTTATTGAAAGAAATTAAAGACGTAATTAAATTAGAAGTTTATTACATCATATTTTTACAACATATGTAATCTGATATCAAGTTTTTATTTCTTTTTTTTTTTTGTTTAGACACTGGATGAACTTGTGTTATCACATCATTCAAAAATTAAAGAGAATATCAAAGAAGTTCTTGACATTGATTTGATTCAACAGCAAGCGGAAAAAGGTGTATTAGATTTTCGCCATTATGCAAATTACATTATTTCTATTATGGGCAAAGTTTGTGCACCGGTTAGAGATGAAAAAATACAAGAATTGAAAGAAAAAGAAAATGTTATTGAAACATTTAAAGGTATAATGGAAGCTTTACAATTGATGAGATTGGATTTAGCAAACTTTACTATAACTATGATGAGACCAAGTATTGTTGCCTCGAGTATTGAATATGAAAAGGCTAAGTTCGCAGAGTTTTTAAAAATTAATACAGATGGTTTGCATTATACTAAAAAATGGTTGTTGAAAAATCTTAATGAGGAAGAAATTGCAAGTGCTTCTAATCATGATAATTCAGTGAGACAAATAACGCATCGTCTCTTAACCGAAGCCTACCTTGATCTTTTGGAATGGGATTTTAATCCAGATGCAGAAGTATGAATATACATATATATAATAAACATTGCAACTAAATTCTTCAATATAATATCTTTTGCAGACTTTGATGCTTGATCAAGGTAGATTGGTAGAATTACGTGACAAGACCAGCAGATTGAGTATAATTGGTTCTATATTATTGTTAACAAATAATACAGTTGGTCCATCGATACAAGGTGTGGCTAAGTTTAAAATTAGTGTAAAAGAGGATTTAACAGTGTTATTAGATTCTGTACATTCAAATAAGTAAGTTTTAAGATACCTTTTCATATATAATATATCATTTTATATGTGTATATGTGCATGTTTCATGTATAGGGATTTAGAAAAGGTAATGCCAAACATTGTTTTGCAAGTGATAAAAGATCTTAGGACAACATTAGAAGAAATTGGTGCTGGAAATTTATCAACTGATTTAGAAACATCATTGGAGGGACAAATAACAGATTTGATTAAACCAGATCATAAGATTAGAAGTCTCGTCAGTAAGCATAATGAAATGTTTCATCCAATAATATATTCTTTTGTAATTTAATAAATTATTAATTGTTTCCAAATATATATTTTAATAGATTTGAGAATTAGACAATTTTTGCAAAGAATTATACAATCTCAGAGCGCTATTCCTCAGCAAGTACCACTTGGTCTTTCATCTCTACAAGAAGAATTAACAGCAATAGCAGCACAATTTTTAATACTCGTTTCTCATAATAGAAGTGTGTTTGGGGAATATTATCAAGAAATTGTCAGTAATGTACTTTCATCTACATATAATAATGATGTGGTAAAGAAGGAAGCGGAAGAAAATTCAATTGATGCATAAAATGAGAATTTATATGGTTTTATATTATGAAACATTCAAAAATCTGGGAATAGTTTTACAACTAAATACTAAGTATGTATAATTTATATTTCATAAACTAAATGGTTTTTAACATACATATTAATACATATTGAATTATTAAAAACCAATATAAATGGATTATTGTAATTTGAGCATATAAAATAAGTATATGTCGATACTAAACTAATCTAAGAAATAATTTGTTTTTTTTTTTTCAGAATGATTTAATATATAGAGGATAACACAATCATGGCAATATCATATGCATAGGGACCTATTACTACTATTACTTATTATTTTTTTGTACTTTTATTAATTTCAAATACTTCAATAATATATTCATATGTTTTATAAGGATTTATATAACAATGAATATAAAATAATACTTCTTTATATTTGATGTCTTGCAAAAAGATCTCTTTGCAATAATATTTATATAAAGATTGCTATAGAGGATAAAGTTGTACGTATTATATGAATCTATGTATCATATATATATATATATATATATATATATATATATATATATATATATATATAAATAAATACGTACGCGTACATATGTGTATATGCGTTTATATTCGTATAGAATTTTCTATATCTATGGAGTTTTATTATTAATCAGAAAATAAATTTTTCCATTCCATTAAAAAATATAATTTACATTTATATATGTATAGAATAGATTTATCTCTGCATAATAATCGAATATCTTTTATCTTTCTGTTCATTCAACTTCTATTCAGAAAACATTTTTTCTTATGTTTCAGACGGTTCCTTTTAAATACTTTGTAACATAAATATGCATTTGTTTTAACAGATCAGTATTAAGAAAAAAACTATAATATGTGCGGGTATATTTACAACTGTACGTACGACCATTGGCAAATTAATAATTCAAAGAAAAAATATAAATACGGTAAATCAATATGTAAAGTCATATGTAATCAATATGTAAAATATGATACAATGTAATTTCCAGTATCATTGAAAGGAAAATGATGAATTCATATTTTTGAAATGTTGTTTTCATTTAAATTATAATAACGTCTTTATTATTCAATTACTAAAACTGCATATATATATATATATATATATATATATATATATATATATATATATATATACACATTTTATTATACTTCTGTTTTTTTTTTTTAATGCTACCATAGTGCTTTCCAGTTATAGAGTTAAAAACAATGAAGAGAACAATTTTTTAATCTTATCACAAATATTACGTATTTTTGCATTAAACATTAATAAATATGATACATTTTATAAATTAACAATAACCTATAAACATATGACTGTTTAACATTTGTACGATAGATTAATATAATATTTTTGTTATTCATACGAGTAGTAGTTTATTGTTTATAGTAGAAACAAAGATATTGTAGAACAATGTAGTACAGTACTGAATTAATCTAATTATTTATAGATGTCGTTATGTTTAATATTCCTAAGAGATCAGTATATAAAACAATACGATTCTAAAAGATTTTAAAGATCATTTGTAAGATTTTATTGAATTTGTATTGAGAGGAATATTTGAAATAAATTATTACATATAATTTTTTTTTTTATATCTGTACTTTTTAAGATGGATCTATTACAAGTGCATTTTTTTTTAAATAAAATGATTCTACCCTCAACTAATTTTATTTCGTAGAAAATTATAAAATGCAAGAAATTAAGATATAAGTTACAAGAATTGTTTCTTTTTTTTTCGTTATATATGTTTTATTCATTATTAAATAATGTCATATAATTTGTTAACTAGCAATGACATACATTATTTTCTTTATCTTCCATGTTAAAAAGAATAGTCTCGTCAATTTATCTAAACATTGTGAGTGCTGTTAATGTCAATTGAATAGGGATTTCTGAAGGTCGTTTGTTTATTTTTTTTCTCTATTTAAATGCAAACTTGTCGCAGTCATGTAATTACGTAGGTAGAATAAAAAAAGAGAAAAAAAAATATTGTTCGATAAGTGATAATTAATGAGATAGTGAAAAAAAAATTATTTTTATAAGATTAAGAATGTACGTTTGTCTCTGTTTATTCATTGTAATCATAATACGCGCTATCTTTACGTCAGATGGCGCAGTAGATCATTATTAGATTTATTCTGTTCCTATATCTATTCAGTTCTCTCGTAGATCATTTTTAGTTGAGACGATTTTCTCTAAATAAAATCGTTTCGATCTTTGTATACAAATGGCAGATAATTTAAAAAAGGAGTGACAATTTTTTTTAAATAAAATTAAAGGTTGACGTAATCGAAGATAAGATAGTTTTTAATTTGGAGGAAGATAACGGATACGCAAAGAACAGTTGTATTTATATTTACTATTTATACAGAATGACAGAGTCAAAAGTTTATGTTTGTCAATTATCTCAAAAGGAAAAAGATTACGCAGCGGCAAATTTAAATGAGACAGATGACAATAGATCGCAGAAGATCGAAGAAATACGCGAATGGATTTTAAAAAATGATGATCTACACGCTTGCACAGGTAAGCGAGTATAAATCGTTTAATTTGTTTTTCTTTTTTTTTTTTTTACAACATTTATCATTTCTATTTACTTATATTATTTCTATTGAAAAATGTTGCTTCATTATATTATTTATATTCTCCTGTTTTTTATAAAAATTTATGTTTTCATATATTTTAATGAAAAATTAAATATTTAATTAGAAAATTTCAAAAATTTTTAAATTATACCATATATGTATGTAATAATTATTTATAATATACTTTATATATTTTAATATTTATTTATATCTATCTATATTTTATAAAATCGCTTTTTATTTTATTCTTTTATTTCTTTTCGTTTTTTTTTTCTTTTCTCTTCTTTTTTTTTTTTTTTACTTGTTACAGACGACTTCTTTATTCTACGTTTTTTAAGGGCTTGCAAATTTAATATTGAAACAACGAAATATAAATTTTGGAATTATCATGAACAAAGAGCTAACACTCCAGAATGGTATGCAAATAAAGATCCATTTCTGGTCGAATTACAGGATATGTTTGAATTAGGGTAATTCTATCTAATCATACTATATATATATATATATATATAGGATTGGCCGTGGTTGATGAAAGTTCCTAGATTGGGGTGACAGAAATTCCTAAATGATTTTAAAAAATTAATTATTTGAATTATTTTCAAGACTTTTCGGATTTGCAATTAGAGGCTTGTAATTTTAAAATTTGAAGAAAAAAGATAAAAACAAAAAAAAAAGAATTATCCTAAATTGTCTCGAAAAAAAGATTAATAGAGTTTTTACATCGGTTAGGAATTTTTTTGCTCCATTTAAGGATTTTTGGGACATCCTGTACTTAAAACGATTATATACTCTATTTATATATTATATTCAATATAACAATAAGGCAATTCTAATAATTTTATATTAAATTTAATATTGATAATTATATGTATATTTACATTGATCACGTATTTTATTTTTTTTTATATGATATATATATATAATAATTAAATATTATAAATATTATATAATAATTTACTTTCTATAGTGTATTTTTACCAATGAGGAAATTAGATAATAAAGGGAGAATGGTGGTTTTAATACGAATCGCCGCGCATGATCCTAATAAGCATAAACAAGCGGATATGCTAAAGGTAAAATTAATATCGCATTTTCTAATGTGTAATTTGAAAATTAGTCAATTTAATTTCACTTCTTATTGACGAATTTGAAGAAAAAAAAAAAAAAAAAAAAAAAAAAATTCCAAGTAAGTTAAGGCTATGTAATATAGCGTCATGCATTATTTTTTTTAAATATTTTTCAATCTTATTTTATTATTAACATTTTATTTTAGGATATTATTGAAATATTTTTTTTTAAATAATTTATTATAAAACAATAATAATTTATTATTTAATAAAAATTATATAAAATACTATTTTTTTTTTTATTTTTTATACTTTTTTTTTTTTATACTGTTTTAGGCTTCTTTGATGACGTTGGATATCGCAATAAGAGAAAACGAATCTGCTTCGTTGCATGGTATAATAGCCATTTTGGATTTAGCAGGTATATCTTTCGGTCACGCGCTTCAATTTTCACCGAGCGTCATTAAAAAGTTGGTACACGCTTGGCAAGGTTGTTATCCTTTAAGAATACAGGCGTTAGAGTTTATAAATTCACCGATTTATGTAAATGTCGTTTTAAATGTCTTCAAAAGTTTTATGGTCGATAAATTGAAACGAAGAGTGCACGTGCATACGTACGGAAAGAAAACTTTTCTCGATATAGTTCAACGTGATATATTGCCGGTTGAGTATGGTGGTACCGACGGATCTATAAACGATTTAAAAGGTAAATTTCAAAATTTTAAAAGGTAAAATTTTTTTGTTTCTTTTTTTAATCAAATTTCCCAACTTTCACTACCTTTTTCTTCATTATATATTATTATATTTGAATGACGATAATTAAAATAAATTCAAATGAATAATTAAAATAATTAAATCTAATTATAGAAAAAAAGAAAAAAAAGAAAACAAGATACTGAATTGAGAGATTAATTTGGAAGAAATACGTATTAAAAATTAATATAATTAAAAATCTATAATTACATCTAATTAAAATGTTATTGCTCATTGAACTACTTTTTTTTGTCTTTATATACTGAAATATGTTTTCGTTTTTTTTTTTTTTTTTTTTCTTAATTTGTTATTACGTATTTTATATATTTGCAGATTATTGGAAATGTAAAGTGGAAGAAAATCGAGCGTGGTTTGCTGTGGAAGAATGTTATAAAGTAAAAATTAAATAATATATAAATATAAATATATATATATATATATATATATATATATTTATATATTTATATTTATATATTTATATATTATGCACATATATTGGTAAAGTTTAGAAATTCTGCATATGAATCTGGTATTATAATCGTTTCGGAGACATTTGTAAAAAAACAATATAGTTTTAGCATAGAATGTACAAAGGGTACTGAAAGTTTCTAAGTCGGATTAAGAGTTCTTAGATAAATTTAAATATCAATTACTTTTTTTCTTCTAAAGTTTTCATAATTATAATTAGGATTGTTGTTTTATTATTCGAAGAAATAAAAATTATCTTAAAAATTCTCAATAAAGACTAATTGATTTTTCGAATAATCTAAGAACTTTTGAATCAGTCTGTAACCGTAATATTTTTATTTTTTATACATATTATTCAGATTATTCATAGGAGAGATGTATAATATAAAATATTATAATGTAAATAATATAATACTATATAATATTAATCATATTATGATCTTTAAATAAGGCTGTTCATTGCCTTTCATTCGTACCGTATAAATATATTAATTGAAAAGTATTTGCTAATTGTACAAACTTTATATTAATTCTTTCTAATTGTGTATTTAAGCAGCCATTAGATCGATATATATATATATATATATATATATATATATATATATATATATATATACATATGCGGAAATTTCTACAGGTTATCCGTGATTTTACTTTTTATACTATTACTATTATTACTATCTAAAAATCAAAGCTAAGGAAATAAATGAAATGTTTTATAAAGAAGAAAAAAAGAAAAGAAAAATACAGTATTAACAGTTTTATTCGCATTTTTATATTTAAAGATGTGTTACTGACGGTATCGGGCCACGATATACAAATGATAATATGTGTTTCAAATATTTCATTGTATATTGATAATATAAAAACTTTCACACATAGTCATATATATACATAACATACATATATATATATATATATATATATATATATATATATATATATATACGTATGTATAATTTTCAATGTTGACAAATTCATTTTATTTTCACGGAAATTCAATCGATGAAACTGCAAATAAAAATATCTAATAAACGAAACATTTTTTTCGCTTATACCCCTTAAATGATTAAGATATACATACATACATACATATATACGCATACATACATACAAAAAAGAAAAAGAAATAAAAAAAGAAAAAGAAAGAAAAAAGAAAAAAAAAATGGAAAAGTCTCTTTCGTTGCATTTTACGTATCGTTTCACATGACACATCGATTATGGGCTAAATAACAAAACAAAAATAATAGAAAAAAAAAAAAGGAAAAAAGAAAAAAGAAACAAAAATATAAGAGTATAGAATAGAATAGAAAAGAAAAGAAACATACACACGTAAACATATTCAGAGTCATGGGCAAGTAAAATCATGTATCATCAGCTAACCAATTATAATAATTATAATAATAGTAATAATAATAATAATAATAATAATAATAATCTCTATGATCAACATATTCAACTAAATTTTTGTTCTTGTCTTCTTTTTTTGTTCTTTTTTGGTTTGTTTTTTTTTTTTTCCGTTTTACTTATAATCTATTTTTCTTCTATTCTTGCGAACAAGTTTACCGGGGCATCCGTAAACGTAGATGCATTAATTATACTCTGAGAATGTATATAAGATATGACTAAAAACAAATTGAAAAAAGAAATATATATATAAGCATACAAACGTACATATACACACATACACACACACATATATATATATAATATGTAGAAACGTTAATAAGTAAAAAATAAATCCCTAAGTGAATTTATCCAAAAATAATACAAATACACGCACACAAGAGTAGACACATGCACAGACGTACGCACACGTACACGTACACGTTTTTTTTATTATTTAAGAGTACACACAGACACACACGCATACATACACGCAATCATATCAAACTTAAAATCATTTTGGCAACACATATATACACATATGCGCATTAATCATCACATTTCGGAGTGATGATTTACGAAAGAGTCGGAGAGGGAGAAGGAAAGAGAGAGAGGGGGGGGGGAACAGAAAGAGACAGAGAGAGAGAGAGAAAGAGAGAAAATAGAAAAAAAAAACTTTATCATTCATACTATCATTTGTTTTTTCTTCGATCTTCCCTATTACTTTTCTTCATTTTCCCTCATTCTTAATCGCCTCGATACAGTTACAAGAATATGAACGAAGTTAATTTTTAATTTACAATAAAAAATATTTTTTCATCTTTCTCTTCAACCTTGTCCCCCTCCACCTTTCACTCTTATCCTAAAATTTGTTCTATCATTATAACGTAACCGTTCTCTCTCTCTCTCTCTCTCTCTCTCTCTCTCTTTCTTTCTTTCTTTCTATTTATGCTTGAACTTAAGGACCAACATGCTTATTGTGAGGAACACTACGATCCAAATGATAGTAGATATAAAACCATTGTACACATCTGGCTCTGATATACTCCAACCACGAGTCAGCATAGAACGAAGTGCCGTAGTTGCCATCGTCAAGGGTAAACCTTGCGAGACATATCGTAAAACTGTTGGCATACCCTCTATGGGCCATATCACACCTGAAATTAATAATTAAAAAATAAATCAATTGACAATATTAATAATCCAGTATTACATACTATCCACGATTATACATACGTATGTATGTATGTAAACATACATAAACATACACACACAAAGGGAGAGGAAGAGAGAGAGAGAGAAAAAGAGAAGTAATTATATATATTTTATAATTTTTTTTTTTTTATGAAAAGAATTGAAAATAAACGTCTGAGATCAAATAAAATATTTATATCAATTAAGATAGATTTTAATGAGAATTGATTTTTTCAAAAAACAAAGTTTCTTAAAACAATTACATACCACTGAGAAGAAGTGTGGGATAGAAACTACCCAGGGCCAATTGGATGGCGTTTCTTTCGAGCTCGCAAATTGCCGAAATTACGAATCCTATTAAAATAAGAAAGAAGATTAATACATTGATCTATGACTATTGATTGATTTTTGAAAGCATGAAAGATTTTTTTTTTATTATTTATTTATTTATTTATTTATTTACTTATTTGTTTTATAATCTTTTTTAATTGAAAAAAAGAAAAAAGAAAATATTAAAAAATTCATATACGACAAATTAATAAAGTGACAAATAATTATTATAATGACAAAATGAAATAAGATTGAAAAAAATAGAGGTAATATAATATAGCATACATACACATATATATATATATATACACATATATATATATATATACATAGTTATGTATGTGACTTCAAAGTTATGCAATATTATAGAGGGTTAACTTAATCAGGTTAACTATGTGTTTTCGAGCGAGCTATATTATGTTATTGTTACGTGTAAATCCTTAATTAGAGAGCTTGTATAATTTAAGGTAGCTTTTACGCAAGGAAGATTTCTCGCCTAGATATATATATATATATATATATATATATATATATATGCATATATATATATATATATGCATATATAGATACATATATGCGTGTACAATGTTTCGCCTATCAGATCTAGTTTTTGCGTAATGGAACCTGCATCCTGTGTGAATGTATTGCGTAATTATGGCGTATTACACGTCAGAAAGCATTGAAAAACATTTCTAATGGGATAGTTTTATGAGCTCGTCCGAATTAAGAAATAGCGAGTTAGCAAGCAAACATTAAATGGATTTGTTAATCCGCAATGAATGCGAAATCTACGTAAATTTATATATATGCTGATAATCACGACTGACTGTATGATTTCTGTAAATCATTTGAGAAGGGAATAAATGTTAAGAATTTTTTCTCTGTCTTTTCGTATTTGACAAAAAAAAAAAAAAATATTAAAAATTACGTATTTGCGAAGTATCTATGAATTAATATGTATAGTGCAAGATTTCTTTTCTCTTTTTTTTTTTTTTTTTTCTTTTTTGTAAAATTGAATCGTAAATCGATATTCCAATTTATATATAAATAAAAAGAAAATTCTAAAAAAAATAAGTTCTATTAAGATGTTGAGATTTGTTTCATGTATTTATTAAAATTTGTTTTTCTTAAAAAAAAAAAAAAATATCAAAGAAATTAATAAAATTTATCTTACCGAAGCACATGCCACAGAGACCTTGAAGTATCGTCAATATAATCACCCATCCTATTTCACCTTTGCATTCGACTCGGAAAACTAATATCATGAATATTAATACCAATGCCGTTTGACCGCACATAACGACAAATTGGGTTACCACGTGGGAGAAAAGTATTTCACCGGGTGTTACTCCTGCTACCCAACTTCTATCCAACAATCCTTCCATTCTCTCGATGATCAATGCAGATGAGGTTAAAGCAACCGCCAGGAAAAACACGATGCTATTTTTCGACAAATAAATCATATTTCATTCAAGAATAAAAAAAAAGTCCAGTGATAGTAATAATAGTAATAATAGATTTTTTTTTTTTTTTTTTATATATATAAGTACAAGATGTTACAACGTGTGTAATAAACGGACGTCTATATGTCTTCGGGTTCTTTTTTTTTTTTTTATAATTGCAAAATTAAACGAAAGAAAAAGAATTAAATAAAGAAAGGAAAAAAAAAGACAACAACAACAACAACAACAATAGAAAAAGATAATATTTACTTAAAAATATTTTAACTCACGTTAGTATAACACCGGGTGCAACGAAATCCGTGAAACTTGGCTCGTTCGATCCATAGATCGGATCCTTGAATTGAATCGGAACGTCAGCCAACTTTGAATTTTCTTTGCACGCTATCAATAGATCTTTGGCGAAATCCCGATATGAATATTGTAGATCCCTCATCAACATTAGGCCAACTTGTTGATCTGCAAGAGAATTTTGTAAATAATGCGTGGATTATTATTTGAGAATTAGAAATGAAATATTGAACAATAATAATTGAGAGAACACGTTCATGGTTTTTTACCCTCTTTCTTCCTATCCAATTATTTACATATATGAAAGTTAACTTGTACAATAATTAACATTGTTCAGGTGAATTAATTTAACTCTTTGAGGCATACGATTTTAAAGAAAATGAAAACCCAAGTTGCACAAAAAAAAAGAAAAATAAAAAAAATAAAATTAAACTTCAAAAAAAAAAAAAAAAGAAAAAAAATTAAATAATACTGTATTAATGAACTGTAATGACTATGAATAATTTCAACTTTTTGAGCATAAAAAGCAAAGCAAAAGGTGGGAATAGTTTTTAATTCATCTAATCCCAAAGAGTTAAACCATTGATAACGATATTATTGATATAATTGAAAACTTACTGGACATATCTAACCAAACTCTGATCTCACTTTGATCGAGAGTTTCATCATCAGCATCCCTTCCAAGTACCATTCGTGCGACTAAAGCATCCGTGAAATTTTCTGTGAAATATAGCATCCCCCATGCCTCACCTTTTCGTACAGCGTCTTGTGCTGCCTCAGGATCCGGATAATAATTCTTTGTCAAATAAATTTACAAAGTATATTAAAAATTACATTATTCATTTTTTTGTCTCTTTATTTTTTTATGTTAATCACTTATTATAGAGCCCAAGAAAAAGGAAGAAAAAAAAATACGATCCCATACGATCGAAAGTTACTGATTGCAAAAATCAATTTATGTAATATTTATTTAAATTAAAATATTCATATTATACTGATTTACAATATGTGTTTTGTCATATTTATTAATATAATTGATGATCAAATAAATGTAACTGAATTTATGGGACACTTTTTGAAGTAACACGTTCAAAATTATGACTATATATTAAAAAAAAACTTTTAACATTTTTGAAATCGGTGACCTTAAATATTATACTAATCCATAATCCAAGAATGGATAGAAATTTTCTATATATCGACGTTTGTGTTAATCAGTATTGTTAAAATAAAAATCCTTACCTTTATAATTGTATCGTTATTGAGAAATTTGAGATATCGACAACTCAGTAAAGAGAAATCACAGCCTTCCGAGACAGGGCATGTCATATTTTCGAAAAAAACTTCGTGGTTAACTATAGCCAATTTTAAACCTATTGGATCCCTTCCAATTGCCAAACAGAAAAGTATCACTTGCATGACTGGCAATGCGAAGATGAACAACATAACACTGAATAGTAAAAAAAAAAAAAAAAAAAAAAAAAAAGGACAAAACAAAAATAAATTATAAAAAAGAAATTATAAAAAGAAAATAAAAAAAATAAAAACGGATATTTCATTATTTTTATTTATTTATTTTTTGTTTATTCACTTCTGACAGAGAATTCTCTTTTTTCTTTTCTTTTTTTGTTTTTCTCTTTTATGCATATCATTTTTATATTTTTTTTATTTATATATATATATAAAAATTATATATATATATATATTCATGGAACAATCGATATGGCTTTCGTACTTACCCGATATTTCTCCACATACGTAAGAAATTCTTTTGCAAGAGGGCCCTTATTTTTCCTACGCTAGTAATATTGTAACAATCTGTAAAATTACTACATTCCAGCGTTGAGTCTGCTTTACTTCCGTGTAATGATTTGTTCGTGAGCTATCAAAATCAATAATGTTTTATATTAATATAAAATACATATATACACGCGCAGAGAGAGAGAGAGAGAGAGAGAGAGAAAGAGAGAGAGAGAGAATCTCAAAAAAGATTTGATTCATGCTTCAGACGCATAACGAAAGGATCACATAGAACAACTTTTTAATGAGAATAAAAAAAAAAAAAAAAAAAAGATTTACCTTTTTTTTTTAATTTAATAATAATAACGACCGCTTTAAAGATTATATGGGTAATAAATATCATCGTATTTAAATTTACGTCTTAAATTGATTGAGGTAATCATTGGTTACCATTGAAAAAGTTATGAGATCCTTTCGAAATATGGATCGCTTTCGAAATGTGGGTCGAATCTTTTAAGGACATCCTTCTATACACATTATTGTGGACGAAGTGAAAGTTAGGACAATTCGTCTTTCTTGTTTCTCTTCTTTTTTTCTTTCTTTCTTTCTTTTTTTTTTTTTTCTTCAATATCATCTGTTAAATTATAAAAGAAAAAGAAAAAATTCTTATAACTTCTTACGTCATAATGATTGCCAACTCCATTCGTCGAATCATGAATGAGAACTTCTTTGCTTTGATAGAAATTCAAACCAACCACACCAGATTCTTCGGTGACATAAACTGGTTCATCCTTCTTTCCCCAATTTAAAGAAGCCTGAGAAAATGAGGAAAAAATTGACAAAATTTTTTTTTCTTTTTTTTTTTTTTTTTTTTTTTATTGATTATTCATCATTTATATTTAATAATAATATATTTTTTATTATCGTAATAAATAATGTTCTTTTATATTCGTTTATTTATTACTAAGTTTAAAAAGAGAGAAAATAAAAAACGAAATCTCGAAATAAACAATGAATATAAATAGAAATAATTGTCATGTCCTTTTGTTTTTATTCTTTTCATCAAATTGATATTGTAAAAATAAATAAATAAATAAATAAATAAATAATTGAATAATCGATCGTATACCATTAATATAGAATATCCAATCAATTAATTAATTAATTAACATTATATACGATTGTTATGTACTTACCAAACTAATATTGTTCGAAATATTTAATTCCGTTGTTGGTTGGGCGTATTGACCTTGTCTCCTGGATAGTTTTAAAAAAACATCCTCGAGCGATGTACAATTGTACATCGTCAGAAGTGCCCGTGGTGATTCCTCGGCTAATAAACGTCCACTTCTCATTAATCCGATCTGAAATGAGATAGAAAAAAAGAAAAAAAAAAAAAAATAGCAAAAAAGATAAGACTTTAACTTTGAAGAAGAATCCAAAAAAAAAAAGAAAAGAAAACATAAATTTATTATTAAAAAGATTTTATACTTTTTCTTTTTTTCGAATTCATTTTGTTCGACAAATACTATTTATTTTTTTCGGTTCTTTTTATGTCCCTAACATTCCACCTCCCCCCCCCCTTCTCCTTAGTCCTTCATGATGTTGGAATGCAAAACGAATGAGGCAATAATTGCATTATCCTACATAAGTCTCTGGCATATCTACGTAAATACATATATGAAATACATATATATGTATGTACTTATATATGTATTAAAAAATTTTTAATCTATCCAATGCATCTATCTAATTACAATATAAAAATATATAATTCGTGCGTTCCGTGCGGGATGAAATAATATCGAGAAAAATTCTACCCATATTTATCGTATATAGGTACAAGGGTTATCTGAACAAGAAAACTGATCGATTAGTATAACTTTGTTTTTTTTTTATTTTTTATTTACCCTTACTACATTAGTTAAACGAGCATCGAATTATAATTGATCAGAGTGATAAATTTTTTTTTACTCTTTTCCTTATCTTACTTTTTTTTTTTTGTTATTTCGTGAAGAACCGATCCAATTATAATAATTTCTAAGAAGAAAAAAAAATTTCCTTCGTTTCGACGAAGTTGATCAATATTTATTTGACCTTTCACTAATATAATTATAGTATATACATTATAATTATAGAGTAATCATACCATATATATAAATATATATATATATATATATATATAAAATAAATAAATATATATATATATATATATTATATATATTTATTTTATGTGTATGTGTGTGTATGTGCGTGTATAGTATATGAAACTAATTAAATGTCAATTGTATAACTATGTTATTATATTGCATATCATACTATCTTATTAGATCGCCACATGGTTCATTACTTTTAATGAAAAAATTATCTTCGATATTCAAGGTAATGGTTTTCTTGAAGTGATCGTAAACAATATTGTGTAATAATTTGTGAACTATGAATATATACATGAATATGTACATATATACATATATAATTATTTATACTCGTATGATTCGAAATTTGTTATGTATGTATTATGAATTATTAAATTATATATGTTTGTGTATATTGTGATCCTTATTGAACTAAATGATATTTAAATTAGTTCGAAAATTATTTAGCATTCTTATTAAATAGAATTTAATTACTTAAGTGCGTTACTTTTTTTTTTTGCTTTTTAATTGTTCAATGGAAATATTTAAAGCAAAGCTACTGAATGATAATCTATTCATATTAATAAAAACACGTTAAAGTGCAAAATGATAAAAAAATTTTTCTTTATATCTCAGACTCGAGTTCTTAATAATTTAAAAAACCTGGCAAAAGTCAATTTGTTGATAATAAATATTTCAAATTTCTAATCAATATTTCAAATTTCTAATCAATGTTTCAAAGAAAAAAAGAAAAAAATAAACAAATAATATCAAATACATATATATATATATATATATATACACAAATCAAAATTTACTTTTTTATATTTTTTCATCCGCCTTCCGTTCCTATTTCATAATATTTAAATTATACAAATGGATTATTTTTTTTTTTTATATATTAAAATTGATTTTATCAAAAATAATCGTTAGATCATTAGATATGAACTCATGTTCATATAACATTTATTTTTTCTTATTCCTCTCCACATGGGAACATAGTTATTGTTGTTATTGTTTGTTTTAAAAACTGAGAGACACATTATATAAATCTAAATATTACATATAGTAATAAAACTAAATACTACATAATAAGTTTTAAGTTAAAAAATTTGAATCAAAATAATTGAATAGATAATAAATTTACGATGTTCATTAAATATTCATAAATTTTATATAAGATTTAGAAAGGAAATTTAGAAGGTATATTTAAGATTCCCTCCCCCTCCCCCTCCCTCTCTTTTTCTTACCGTATGAGCTTGTCGAGCCTCTTCGATATAATGAGTCGTGATGATGACTGTCTTGTTGCCATCTTTGGTTATCTGTACTAGATGATTCCAAATGCTGAAAGTCGATTTTATCTTAATTAATTTCGATCGAACTGAGTCAGTATATTATATATAAATAGTTTGTATATTTAGTATATAAAAATATACGTATATATTATTTTCATTAACTCGAGATATAGGAAATAAATGATAAAATGAAATCGAGAGAAAAAAAAAGGAATGTCTAATAAGAGAACGTTTTGTAAATTTATATAATTTATATATAATTTTACAGTATATCTTCCAGTATAAAGTGTTATCAATTATTTTTACTAAAACATATAAAAAGATTGTATTTGATTTTATTAAAAAATAAATAAATAAAGAAAAGGACAACGAAATCTTTTTTTTTTTTACTAATTATGCTATTGCAAAACTTTCATATATTTATCTATATGGAACTGGTTCTCTCTCTCTCTCTCTCTCTCTCTCTCTCTCTCTCTCTCTCTCTTTCTCTTTCTCTTTCTCTTATTTTACGTATGGATGTAAGAATGTATGATAAATGAAAACAATTTGCAACACTTTACGTGGACCATTTTGAATATTTTATTTCAATGCTTCCCAGTTTCAAGATAAATAAATTTTATTTTTTCCGATAAAATTCGATCATTCTTTAATACATATATATATATATATATATATATGTATATATATAAAAAATAGAATAATTTTACAATATAATTTTTGGATCGATAATAATCATGAAAGTATTTCACGATTAATATTTTTCAATAAGACCGGATGAATTCCTTTGAGTATCTTATTAAAAAGATAAAAAGAAAAAAAAAAAAGAAGTAGGAGTTGAAAAAAAAAAGAAATAAAATGAAGGAGAAAATGTAAATACAGATTGTATCGTATTTGGATTAATCATAACGATTGTAAGAATTTTTGCATTTAATATTTACATTTTGAAACTAGATAATAAAGAAAGAAGAAATCACAACGACAAGGACGACGACAACGACGACGACGACGATAAAGACGAAGACGACGAAAACGAAAACGAAGATGAAGATGAAGGCGACAATATCTCATGTATTATTTAAACGATCATTCGAGTATACACTTTTTCTTTTAACACGCCTTAGGCGTAGCTGTCGTCTTTTTTATGATTCCTTCGGACCTTGACCTATGACACTTACATTAAGTAATATTATCTCGAGAAACAACAAATTACAGTATACTAGATGATTATAGTTGGTAACATCAGAATTCTATATTTTTACATCAACGATCAAACATGATGCAATTATAATCCGAATGTTTTCGAGAATTACATTATATCTCATATATATATATATATATATATATATATATATATATATATGCGTATGTATACGTATACGTAGGTGTATGAAATATATATGTAAATAGTTTGTAATATTTTGAATGTAACGTCATGGATATTTGATTTGAAAATTTTTCAATGTGTGACCTATCTATATATATGTCTATAGATAACTTCGTGAAAAATTATGATCGGATGAACACGAACGAGACTGCGATTGCATTGAGATTATTTTTTTCTTCTTTTTCTTTTTTTTTCTTTTTTTTTTACAAGGTCGTCGTAACCTACGTGGAAATGTACGATACAAACGGTATCTTATAAGATCGAGAGCACGTTTCGTAGTAAGAAATAAACGAAGACTGTTCTTAAGTATAATTATTACATATGATTTTTTTTCTCCTTCCTTTTTTTCTTTTATGTTAATTTTTCGCTTATACCTTTAATTCTTTTTCTTTTCGTTATAAATTCATGCGACTTTTTTTTTACTTCCTTGTTTGTTTCTTCTCCTTCTCCTTTTTTCTTTTCTTGGTATCTTTTTTTCTTTTGTTGAATTTATTTATAAATATGAATATAATAAATATGTAAGTATTATATACGTACACATGTAAATACGTGTGTTAAATTTCGATAAAAAGAAAAAAACAAATAAAAAAAAAAAGAAAAAAAAAAAAAAAGAAACAATATCATAAAATATTTTCCTTCTTCTTCCTACCTTCGAAAAATGTATAAATTTTATAAAGAAATCATTTAATTAATATAATAAATATAGTATGAGTATATTTATACGCGTACACGCGGTTAGAATTTCGATGAGATTATATAATGAAATATACAAATGTAATCGATGGTTTCGTTTTCATCATAAAGAAGTAATAAAATATTTCTTCTTATTTTTTTCTTTTTTTCTTTTTTTCAAAACGTTTTACGAATAATATTAAGTTGATGTATGATTAACGTACGTACACACAGACACACACACACACACACACACACACACACACACACACACACACAGATTCGTACAATGTTGAGATACATTCTAGCATGCAAAAATATGTGTAAGAGCATTTACGATATCGGACATGCGGCGGAAAGGATTAGAAGAGAGAGAAAGAGAGAGAGAGAGAGAGAAAGAGAGAGAGAAAAAGATAGAAAAAGAAAAAAATATAACGAGAAAAATTTACAAGAATTAATGACTTTTTTATGATCAGAGAAAGTAGATTATTTTTCTACGAACTATCGTGTACGCGTGCGCGTATTTGACCCGACCATTAACGAGTATTATGCGAAAATATTCTTAGCCTATTCGTACCGACATATATACATACATACATACATATATATATATATATATATATATATATATATATATATATATATATATATATATTAAAACGAATAAAAGAGTATAGAGAATGTTGTGATTTATCTAGAAAATAATCCGTTAAACCATGGTAATAGGATTTAATTTATAAAAATGATTTTACGGCGACGGATTAGTATAATAGTTACGATGTTTTTGAAAAAATTGAAAGAAAATAAATAGAAGAAAAAAAAAAAAAAAGAAAAAAAAAAAAGAAAAACGAAAAGGAAAAACCATTTTACGGTATCCAACTACGTAACCCAATCTATAAACGTATATGATGTGTTTCGAGTCATGATTCGAAAGATGCGATGTGAATTCGAAAGGGAAGCAAGTAGTTTCGTTGTTAACTTTCTCGGCAATTCGTAATTGGATGTCGCCATTATGTCCGATAGGCCGTTCTTTGCATGAACGGCCATTAACGATAACATCTTCTATTTTTCTTTTTTTTTTTTTCCTTTTCTTCTTGGTTCTTTTTTTTTCCACGGATGATTAAAAAAACGGAAAAAAAAGATTGCGATGTTAGAAAAGCAAAAAAAAAAAATAAAAGAAGAAGAAAAAAAGAAATAAATGTAGAGAATAATTATATGGGAAAAATTTTTTTTTCTTTTTTTTTTTCCTTTTTCCTTTTTCCTTTTTTTCATCGTTTTAATGACAAATGATAACTGTAAACTCAAATAAATCGATCAACAAGTTTTTATCATGAATGTATAATAATGATTTTCGTTCTTGATCCTTCGTTTACCTTTTTTTTTTTTCTTTTCTTTTATATATATATATATATATATATATATATATATATATTTTTTTTTTTTTTTATTTCAATTGTATCAGAGATAAATTATATTCGATCTCGATAAAAAAAAAACAAAAAAAAAAAAATTGTAAAAAATATTGCATCGAAACTATGCGATGTTAATTCGCATTTTTCTTAGAAAATATTATAAAAAATATAGGAAAAAATCCAAAATAAGGTATTAATATACGTATATATACATATATATATATATATATATATATATATATATATATTATTTAATTTATTATTTGTAAATGAAAAATATTTGAATATATAACATAATCGAAAAAGAGATTTTAATAAAAAAAAATTTCTTCACATGTAAAATAAATGAAATGAAATCGTATGATTATAAATTAAAAATATAGCCCTTTTTTTAATTTCCCATAGTAAAGAAACGAATATAAAACATGAAAGAATTTCTCTCTTGTAGTAGTCGTCGTTCGTTCCTTTCAACGTTCATTCGGAGATAGGAGAGAAAAAAAGAAAGTTAGAAACGCTTAGCTAAACACAGACAATATTTGATCATGTATCTATCCTAGAATCGATTCTATCATTTACGATGATGTGCTTTTAAAATGTTATATTAAATTTCAACGGACAATAATATAATGTTTTAAATTAATTTTTAAAATCAACATGAATCGAATTAAATGAGTTTTGCCTTTGTAGAAATATATCTATAGAAATATATCAGGGTTATTATTAAAATCATTAAAATCATTTTTAAATTAAATATTTTACTTTTAACGAAATGCAAAAAATTTACCTTTGTCTGAGTAACGGATCAACGCCCACGGTTGGTTCGTCGAGTATTAAAAGTTCAGGATCGTGCATGAGAGCCACTGCGAACGATACCCGTCTTTGTTGGCCACCACTGTTAAAAAAAAAGAAAAGAACAAAAATAAAAACAAATAAACGAACGAAAAGATTTTTTTTCGAACAAAAGGATTATTCTTTTTTTCTTTTTATAAATAGTTAAAAAAAAAAAAAAAATAATAATAATTTTCGAATGTAAGAAAAATTTCGAAAAATAATTCCGTTGGGTGCCATTTAATAATCTTACAATAAAATAATTAAATGAAAAAAATTTTTCTGTTATATTAAAGACTATGAAAAATTATTATTTTAAATCATATTCGATATTTATTAAATAAATGCTTGACATAAAGTAGAAAAATCATATATTTTAAATACTATTCTCTAGATTTATTTCTTGTTTTTGATATGTGTTGCAAGTGCTCCTTTTATTTTTTTTTTTTTTTTTTCTTTTTTTCTCCAGTCGAAATATATACGAACATAACTATATATATATATAAGAAAATTTCTTGAACATGCTAATGCAACATATAATAATTCTATCAAAACGTTCAATGTTCTTTCTAATAAATTTTAATTGTTACGTTTACAAAAAAATCGATTAAGCGAATTTGGCTGCGCTAATAGAATTTCATTGATCGTTGATATATATATATATAAATACATACAACATAATTATATTATTACTTACCTGAGATTTTTGACAAGCCGATTTTGCGATGGCAAATCCAAAAATTGTAATAAAAAACGTAACCTATCGACAATTTCAGCGGTGTCCATGCCGAATATCCAACCGAAGTACAACATAGTTTCGCGTATAGTAAATTCACCATATAGGGCTATCTCCTGTGGCATGTAACCAACTCTTTTCCCGGGTACACCGGAACCTTTTGTACCCGGTTTACCACCTAAAACCCAAATCTCTCCGGAATTCAAACGTCTTTGTCCGACGATGCAGGATAATAATGTTGTTTTTCCACAACCACTGGCACCCAAGAGACCGTATCTATCGAGAAACAAACATCAAGGTTTTCAACTTTAATCATTTTTATTTATACAAACTCGTTCGGATTATCTCCATTCGTCTCTTTCATTTTCAAAGTCAAAAGGATTAATTTTTAAAACATGTTCTTCAAGATCTTTGTTCTTATTTTATATAATTTTTTTCTTTCTCTTTTTTTTTTTTTTTTTTTTTTTTTTTTTTTTCAAACCTTCGAATCATTAATTCCATTTCGACTTGACTTTTGATGAAAATTTTAAAAGGTTTTATGTGCTTAGGGATGGGGTGGAGAATACGATACGTGCGTGAGTTTTAGAATTCATTGATAAGGATAAAACGAGAAAGTTTTGTCTTCGATAGAAGTATTAAAAAAAAAAAAAAAAAAAAACGGTAATCATATGTATTTCGTGGTAACATAATAGTTTCATAAAAATTGAAAGATATATTACACGGTAACACGTTTCGAAGAACGTTTCACAATAATTTCTCTATATCTAGTTTCGCGCGGTAATAAAATTCACATTCTCAATTATTCCTAAGGAAACTTTCCTTTCGTCGAAAATGGTAAAAATGATTTTACATTGGTAGTTAATATTACGAGAATAGACATACCGAAGCGATTATTAACATTACTGTCTAATTTTATCATGGGGAATAATATCGGCAATAACATTGAACAGATCTTTAGACAATAAAAAGAAAGAGAAAAAAAAGAGAGAGAGAGAGAGAGAGAGAATTTTATTTAATTTCAATAATAATTACAAACGATCGTCTAGAAATAATTCGAGTAAATTATTTTCTATTGTTCTTGAAAAGATATTTTTCATGCTCTATTTTATTAATAACAAAAGCTTTTAACACACACACACACACACACAGAAAACAGCTGTTATATGTGTCATTTATTTACATATACAGAAAAAACAATTTTCTATGTATTGTGTTAAGTGTTGTTTCTTACGTATCATTTATAAGAACGCACGATAAATTTATTTATCAAAATGAGAAACGAGAAAGAGAGAGAGAGAGAGAGAGAGAGAGAGAGAGAGAGAGAGAGAGAGAGAGAGAGATAAAGAAAGAAATAAAAATAGATAAAATATATTTCAATTTCCGGTTTTCGTAAGATCGTTTCCTTTGTCAAGAGCAACTTTCAACGTTTCAAGAAAGATAAATGAAATAACGATGTAGTATGCATGTCTGTATATATTCTGTCTAATAGGATTCCAATTACGGTGACGTCATTAACATACCTCGAGTCGACACATTATAATTCATTTTCTTTTGGGTTGTCTTTGGAATAATAAATAAACTCAATGATTCAATGTTAACACGGAAATAATATTGGTATTATTCCTACAATTAGAATTTATAACAACTATATCAAATTTCATCTAACGAATTATGAAAATTTGTATTCGGATCGAATTAACATAGAAAATGAGAAAATTTAGAAAAAAGAAAAAGTAAAAAAAGAAGAAAGAAGAAAAAGATGAAATGAATTTAAATATCTATTTGTAAACTTGTTTGTCAGGCGATAATAATCAATATAGAAACGTTGTTTATTTATTGTTATTTAATGTTCGATCGTCAATCAAGGGATAGCGCGAGATGAAAACAAAAAGAGACTATTGTCACGTTGTTGTTGGAAGATAATTATTATTTTTCTTTCTTAATTTTATCTTCTTTTTTTTTATTTTTATTTTTATTTTTTTTTTTTGAAACTTTTAACGATCCGTACAATCTTAGAATATGGTCACTAATGATAGAGATAAACCAAGGGATAATTATCCGATAATTTACGATTTTCCTTATAAAATGCAAGAAAGTTTCGGTCAGTGTTACTAATTCGGTATGCTGTTTCGATTAGTTTCTATTTTTATTCTTTCCTTTTTCCTTTTTTTTCTTTCCTCAAAATACGAAAGTTTGCTTAACCAGTTTGAAGATATTTCTTTCGATTTATTGTACCAATTAGAAATATACGTGTAGATATAATAAAAAAATACGTGAGTAATAATAAAAAAAAAAAAAAAAAAAGAAATGTATATATATATATATATCTATTATTTTTTGTCGTTACTTTCTCGTTTCTCTTTTAATAAACACATATGTAATGTATTATAGATATTCGTACGCGTTTGATAAGTTCATATAAAAGTTTTATTTAATATATTTATATATATATTTTTTTTTTGTTTAATATAATATTACATTAATAATATTATTAAAATAATATTACTAAATAATATTACTATTATACATAATTTAATAATATATCTATACGTGTATATATATAAATACTTTTTAAAAATATATAAATATATATATGTATATATATATATAAAATTTGATTGGTCGATGAAAAATAAAAGAAATTAATATGTTAATAATTTATCAAAGAATATATCTAATTAATTTACTTACATTGATCCTTTGGCTACCGTCATACTGAGATTTTGTATAACGTGATTTGGATTTTTATTACTGCCATAAGTTTTGAAAGCGTGTCTAACGCTAACAGCCTGTTGTCGATTCCATGCTGGACTATTTAATCCTGGCGTAGCCAAGACTGGATTAGTTGTGACCATTGTTAGATCTATGTTACTCTCTGCGTTATTTTGAATAACGTTCATTGAGAAATTTGGGTTTATTATACCACCACCGCCGTCCGCGGTACTGTCGCCACTGAAACATAAATAAACACAAGCGTCATATCATTTTGATGAAATTTTATTTCATTTTTAAAGGTACTATATATATACATATATATATATATATATATATATATATATATATATAAATATATATATAAATATATTATACTTGATTATAATGATTTACATTTTAATTGAGAAATTTTATTTTCAATATTTAATCATTTTTGTAATTTTATATTTATTTATTTAATAATTAATGTTTATATACATATATATAGGTATAATGTTCTAATCAAAACTAATTTATATATAAATGTCATCACACGTACACACACATATACACGCATTTGTCAATAATAAGATATCAATTCCTTTTCAAAATTTAGAAATATATCTACAAGGTATACATATACAATATATATATATATATATATGACGTACAATTAATGGATACAGATATCCATTCGGGACAGCCTTCGAGCAAGGTAAATCGATCTTGTAAATCTTACTCAGAATACAAGGAACTCGTATCTCCGGATAGCAAACAGTTTAGAAAGAGCAAACGAGAGTATTACATAAGAAGGCGGCTTTCTTTTCGCCGTGTTGACGATCGGTCGTTTCATTGGACAACGTATATATTATATACATATATATACATACATTTCATTTTACGCTGTTCTTTCATTTAAACACTCTACTACGTATATATATATATATATGTATAGTGTACATTCAAACACATATATATGCCAATATGTATTCTCTCTCTCTCTCTCTTTCTCTCTTTTACAATATATATATATATATATTGTAATATATTGTAATACAATTTATATGTATACATTTTATAATATATTGTATTACAATTAATCTGTATATTTAAAAATATTATTTAAATATTATATATAATTATATATATATATATATATATATATATATATATATATATATATATATATATATAGTTAGACACACTGAATATTGTAAAACAAAACTATAAATTTAAAAGAGACTTTCTCGACAACTACCTAACTAATAATATTCGTCATTCAACTACTTGTCAGTGTCATTTCTATCAGGAAATCTCGTTTCTTCGGTAGAACCAAAACGGAAAAAGATTAATAAAGTATCCTGCGGTTCCGGGCAATCGATTTATCGATAACTCGTGTTATGCGGGAACTGTTTTATAATTATTTGCAAGTACTTATCGATACTTAATCAAGCTTTACAAGGATCTTACGATTCTTTTATGATTCTATTCTATTGTATTATTTATATATATATATATATATATATATATATATATATATATATATATATATATATATACACGTTACATCGAATTATGGTGCTAGTTGAAAATAATTATAATTAGGTAGATTATACCTTATCGATATTTCGTTCCCTATTGAAAAATAAAATATTATTAAAATTTTATTTCAATCGATCATGACTAATTAAACTTATTAAATATAAAATATATTTAATTTTTCTTTCGTTTTTCCTCGAAAGTTAACAAATCAATCGATATGAGTTACGTATGTATATATATGAAGATATGATCATGTCACGTTTATGTATATTTATGCATGTACGTGTGCTTTTATATGTGTGTGTGTGTGTGTTTGTGTGTGCGTATACATTTGTGAATTCTTGCGGTTGGTGCGATTAAGATCGTAGAATATTTCAGATTGGTAAACATTGGTCGTCTAGTTTCTTTGTAAAAAGTTTCACGATTTATGTGGAAGACAACTAATTGATATTTTTCGAAACTTTCCATATGTTAATCTATCGGTATCTTTATCTATCTTTATTTAGCAAAAGAAAAAATAATGATCGTGCCTATTTAATGTCTATATAACTTCCACGTATAGATATATTTTGTATTCTGTAAAAGGAAAGATCGTTAAATGTTTTTTATCGATGTTCGTGTATAACTAATTTCCTCTAACTTGTGTCTCTATGTGATCATTGAAATCACCGATCAAAATGTTTCTTATTTTTTTTCTTTTCATTTTTTTTTTTTTATTTTTTTCTTTTCCTTTCTTTTTCCTTTTTTTTTTTTCTTTTTTCTAAATCGAACGACCTTAATAATCTCTTCTGTCGATGTTATTTTATCGTTCGTCTAATTTTCTCTAACAAGTATATATTTTATACTTAAAAAAAAAAAAAAAGTCTTCGCAGAGTGACCATGCATTTATTTTTAATTAATATCATTTTAATGAACTATCTTTTAAAAAGAAACTATTGAACTATTAAATATAAGATTGAAGTTGATAATCAACGAGATATGTAACTTATGCAGTATTCTATGTAAAAAAAAACATTAATACGTAATTTATTAGTGAAAATTAATATTTAGTAAAAATATAAGTGAACATTATAAATAAAAATAATTAAACGAATTAAATTTCAAATTTTTATCAAATCTATGAGGATTTCAATAATCTTTGTTTATTATTACTGTTATTAGTTTTGTTATTAAAAATTAATTTTTTAAATTATTACTTTCAATTTTATATTCGAACTGATTAAAGTGTATAATTAATTATAAAAAAAAAAAAAACAACAAAAAATATAGTATATTTTATAAGAAAAACTAAAAATTATTCAAATTCCATTTTAATTGGAAATTCGATATTTTATTTCATACTATTGAAATATTTGACATACGAAAACATGAACATTTTTTTAATGTATATATATATATATATATTTATTTATTTATTTATTTATTTATTATTTATACGTGGAAAAGAGTTATATCAATAATTCTTAATATTAAAAAAATTCATTAATCTCCAAATCCATCAATCATAATGGTGGCCACAATTTAGGCCAATTCCTAATTAATTACAAAATTATAACACAAGATTATTATATTATATATCCTTAAACAATTTTTTTTTCTATTATTAATAATAAAAAGAAAAATATTTGAAACAATATAATCGAAGAAGAATATGTAATAAATATTTATATATATATATGAATATCTTACGTATGTCCACGTATTAAACATGTATATGTGTATAGAAACATACAGTATATATCGAGTACACATGCTCATAAGTTTCAATGAAAGTAACGAAGAGAAAACAGAGAAATAAGAAGAAAAAAAAGCAAAAAAAAAAAAAAAAAAGGAAGAAAAAAAGAAAAGAAAATATATAAATAAATAAAAATGCTGCGAATAGCAAACATAATTTCTGATAAAATGATACGACAAATTTTTCATTAAGTTTGTCAATATCAATCTATATACATAAGCATATATATATATAAGATATATATGCTTATGTATCCTACGATACGTATGTATATACATATGTACGTACATATGTATATAAGTGCGTACGTACGTACGTAACATGACGACGCTTAGTATTCGAAAATCGAAGTCCAAGATGGCGGACCACGGAGCAAACAGAACGGACTACAGTGGTGCAAAGATTACGCAAGTCGGCATTCCGTAGAACGCGACGTATCGCGAGGACGCGTGAGGAAAGAGTACGCTCGTGAGTTAGTTCGTTTTCTGGGCCATGGTCGAAACTCAAATTCTCGGTCGGTAAACGCGTTGATCCCACCCGTTGGTATCTCTTTTGCAAGTGAAAGATATCTTACAAGAGAAAAAAGAGGAGGATACATAAGAGACTTTCCCCAGACTTTTATACGACTTTTGTCCGACTTCCTATCTCACAAGAAAGAACACGTGTATCTTTTACTCTCTTGGGTATATGTATACATATACACACACACACACACACACATATATATATATATATATATATATATATATATATATATATATTGCCTTATCACTCTCTCGTTTTACGACGTCATTTAAAAATCTATCGCCATTGATTATTTTTAACGACAATAAATTTTCATCATTCCTTTCATGTATGATTTACTTGGTTATTCTTTTTTTATAATTTCTATTTTTACTTTTTTCTATTCTTTCTATTCTTTTATTTTCATTTTCTTTCTTGTTCTTTTTTTATTTCTTCTTAGTTTGCGAACTTTGAACGTGTAAATGTAAATGAATTAAGATCCTTTTTGAAATGTGATTCAGAATTATAAAAAAAGAGAATATATATATGATAAAAACAAAAAAATAAAAAATAAACAAAACAAAAGAATAAAGAACAAAAACAAATATATACAAAAAAAATTCATTTCATATTAATTTGAATCTTGCAAGTGTCATCGAGATCATTTATTTCTTTTATAATGTAACAAAATTGATTTTTATATTTATAACTTTGATGAATATAAAACGTATATACGCATTCGCCTTTTAAAAATAAATTTTCTTCCGAAAATTCGTTTTAGAATTATAATATCCTATAAATATATATTAGTAATAAAGTACATTAATTAAATACATTAATAAAGTATTTACACGGTAAAATAATAAGATACCATTAGAATGAAAATAGATAGAAGTATTTACATTGAAAATGATCACTTTCGCGTTTTTATATTTCTGGACTGACTGATCCACAATACTCAATTAATGTAATTAATACCATTTGGATGAATCAGATAATGTGCATAATCATATTACAATGTTAGGTGTGGTTTCCGTAGTATATTTGTCATTTGATCGTTCATTAATCCTATCACGAACTGTCATGAAACTATTATATTATCAATGAACGAAATATACATATGAAGTATTTTTTATTTACTTTTATTTATTTATTTCCTTGTCTTTTTTTTTTTTTTTTTTTTTTTTTTTTTTTTAATGTCGAATTCAGATAAACATTTTATGTTAAATAATGACAATAATTCGTAAAGAAATTATCACTCTTTTATTCTCTATCCTCTATTTTCTCTATCTCCCTCTCTCTCTCCCTCTCTCTCCCTCTTTCTCTTTCTTTAAATTGTAAATCTTAGTATCATTCTCATTTCCCATTGAACCTTACATAATCCGATAGAAAGTATCGAAGATAATAATTGACCGAGGACATTCGAATGAGTCAACCATCGTTTCGTCGAAATAATGTAGAAATCAAAAGTGAGACGTGATTTATGTATACATATATACATATATACATATTTATAAAAAAAGAAAAAGAAAAACATCCCCTTCTCTCAAAAAAAAAAATAAAAAAAAATAAAAAAAAAATATATATATATATAAACGTTTAATTTTCTCTTCTTCTTCTTTTTTTTTTTTTTTTTGATTTTACCAGTCGATATTATTTATTAGTTGACACTTTATATTTGTCTGAAGGGAGAAAGAATGAAAAGAAGAAGAAAAAAACAAACAAACAAAAAAGGAAAAAGTAGAGGAGAAGAAAAACAAATTCTAAAAGGAAACGATCAAGTGGGGAATAGAAGTCGGGGTGGGGAGGATCGATGGAGAGGTTTTAGTGGACAAGTAGAATATGGTGTGGTGAGGGGTGGAGGTAACTTGAGGATTATAACGTTATATGTACGTGTAACTTTTAAAAAGATGGCTACACGTTTAGATAATACATACGATGTCCCTCTAAGTCTCAAACAAAAGCTTATTTGTTAGACTTAATCGTGATGTGTGGTAATATAATAGATATATTTTATATCGACAAAGGCAATGACCACGGTCATATATGTCAATGATTCTTTTATGCCAAACGGACGGGCTATCGATTATATAAATACGTGCGATGATTTTAATTAATTGAAATGTATTTGTTACGATGAGGAAAAAAAAGAAAAAAATTATGAAAAGAAAAATCTTTCCCCTGGTCGCTCCTCGTCGACCCATCCCTATCCACCGTTAACTTAGCCGTTCGAAACGATTTGACCTTGGACATAAACATGATACACAGTCGCATCGGATATTGCAAAGTTGCTGACCTTAACTGACCTTGCTGTTTTTTTTTGCTTACTCCCTCTCTCTCTCTCTCTCTCTCTCTCTCTCTCTCTCTCTCTCCCTGTCTGTCTGTATCTCTTTTTCCTTTTTTTTTCTTTCATTCATTTTTTTCGTTCTTACTTTATACTCGTTTATGTGTTTATTAATTTCTTTCTTTTCTTTTTTTTTCTTTTTTTCATTTTCAAAATAACTCTCCTTTTAACTCTCGTTAACGACTAGACGTTTCATTCTTGGAAATTTTTTATTGCCTTTTTTTAATCTTTGTTCCTTTCTTCCTTTAATCACAAGGATGATTTAGTATATATATATATATATATATATATATATATATATATGTATATATATATATATGTACATGTATATTATATGTATATATGTGTATACATATATGAAATATTTCACATGAACGTTCTTCGATTACACCATATTTCTTTTATAATTTAAAACGAGTCCTAACCTTGACTCAATTTCCATTGAACGAGTACGATTGTACGTATTCTTTTACGTATTTGATTTTATAGTTCGAGGCATGGGTCATAAGTATGCGTTCGGTGACACCAACCAAAAACCACGACCTTCCAATCGATTTCATCGTACTATATATAAGTACTCAATATACATACTCAATGTATGTATAATATATATATAAATGTCCGATGGATTCTTTTATCTTCGTAATATATAATACATAGATAATTTCATTTATTTTAATATATATATATATATGTATACGAACAATCGATTTTTATATTTATCACGTGACGATCGATTTTCTATTATTTCTATTGTTTCTATTTTTTTTTTTTTTTTTTTTTTTAATTTTTCACATTTAACTTCATTAATAATTTATCATCTATAATTATTATCACGTATAATAGAGATGACCTTGAGTTGAGTAAAAATAATTATGAAAAATTTGAATGTGATAAAAAATTTCGATTGTCCTGCGTATTAATCTTGCGATCTTTTGCGATTAAATTAAATTTTTTGTTTTTTTTTTTCTTTTTTATTTTTTAATTTAATTTAACTTAATTTTTTTCACGTGATTAAGGTTCATCTCGATATTTAAATTGTGTTCAAGTATTATAATTATATTATAATAAAAAAGAAGTAAAATAATACTTCTTTTTTATTTTTATTCACATATATTATATATATTATTTCAATTAATTAATTTATTTTTACGTAATTATTTCAAATTTGATTATTCATTTGCTATTATATATTTATGTTCCTCTTAATTTTGCTTTTATTTTCTTTTCTTTTCTTTTCTTTTCTTTTCTTTTCTTTCCAAACAAATTTTTTCCCCAATATGTTTAAATCTTACCAACTAACAATTGGCTGATTTTCTATCGCATGTCGATGCCACTTTAAGAATAAAAATCTCTTTTAAAGGATAATACGGTCAACAAGAGAGACCCATTCATGGGCAATTTGTGATACGTAATTCTTACACGATTACGTGGCAAAGGGATTGCAATTTTTTCTTTCTTTCTGTTTTTTTTCTTTTTGGTTTGAAATATAAAATAACGAGAACAATGATAGCCAATGAAATT
The DNA here is from genome assembly GCF_912470025.1 of Vespa velutina. Lineage (NCBI taxonomy): Eukaryota > Metazoa > Arthropoda > Insecta > Hymenoptera > Vespidae > Vespa > Vespa velutina. The sequence continues at coordinate 8,811,265 of NC_062190.1, read as the reverse complement.
AAATTACATAAGTGACAGTTTTCTTTCGTACGTAAGTACATAAGTGGATACATACTTAGTTGAACAAAAAAAAAAAAAAAAAAAAAAAAAGAAATAAAAAGAAAAAGAAAAAATAGGTTATATACAATTTTTGATTTCATACGATTGCAAAAGTCACTTTATCACCTATTATTATTATTATTATTATTATCATCATCATCATCATTATGATTATTATTATTATTATCTCAAGTTGCCATTTGCAATCTAATTTGCATTAATGAAATCTTCAATGATTTATATATCGAAGAAAAAAATTCTTACTTGATTGTCATGCATATCAAATGATTTATGCTCGTGAATATTTTTAATATTTGAATTAAGTTTTATGATATATTATATATAAATACATATCATATTAGCCAACATATATTGCCCAAAAATTGCAATGTTATCGTTTTAATTAATTATAAATAAATAATATCAGCGTATATATTTTTATTCGCGGAAAAATATTTCTTATGTCTAATATCTAAGTAAATAAAAATATATAGTATTTTTTTATTTTTTTTTAGTTTTTTTTTTATTTTTTTTTATTTATTCGAAAGTATTTCATATTTTATATCCAAATAAATATTACTATGAAGTATTTTTTCTCTTTTCATTGAAACATTTATATTTGATTGACCAATGCGTTATTTGATATTTAAAATTTTAACGAAAATAATATTTTTCTCGATTGAAAATTTCACGATACAAATTTTCATTCTTTGACCAATCCAATATAATATCTATATATTTATATATTTTTAATTAATTTTACTTAACTCGTTGGTATGATATGTATGTATGTATAATAGAATTCTATGTACATGTGTAACTCGGTAACTTTCGAGGAAGCGTTCGTTTTCATTGAAACGTGAAAGCGTGCGAAACTTGAGACAACAATCGAACCTACGTCTAACTTTAAATTGGTTTGAATTATTCTCCTAATCTTCTAACAATGTATGTATTATTATTCTTTTCCCGATATATTCTCTCTTTCTCTCTCTTCTTTTTTTTCTTACTTTTTGGAACGGTTTGCTCGTTAAAAAAGAAAAAAGAAAAGTAAGAAAAAAAAAAAAACAATGAAAATTTTCTTCGAAGTTTTATCCCTTTTTCAAACGAAAAGTTAGAAACAACGAACATTCGATAGGAAAAATTTATAAGATATTTAGAAAAAAAGAAAAAAGAAAAAAAAAGGAAGAAACGATTCGTTCGGAGAAAAAATTACTATTAATTAAAAAAGAAATGTATGCTCTAATTAAATTTTACATGAATTTTATTATAAATCTTAATCGAAAAAATCGAGAAATGCAATAACATTTAAAGCAAAATCGTAAATTATATATATATATATGTACATAAAATTTAAGATTTTACTTTTATATACATATATATAATATATATATATATATATAAAAAAATATGATTGATATGATTGACGATACATAATTCCTAGATGATAAATATAAAAATCAAATCCTTTCCGGCTTTAAATCCTTTCAGACTTTTAAATTGGTATTATAATCCTACGATTTGTAGTTGTAGTTTTCTTGGCCTGCAAGAAAAAAAATTAGTTTTAAAGAAGTCTCGGAATTAATTGCTTTTAAAAAATTATTTTGCAATTTTGCACTCCATCCAGAAACTTCTCCATTCTAACAGTCTTATTTTCATACGGAATTAATTATTTATATTATTCACAGGAAAGATCGTAAACATCGAGTTTATTATAATTTTCTTTTGGTCTTTCTTTCTTTTTTTTTTTTTTTTTTTTTTTTTTTTTAGAAACGTAAAAAATTTCTTGGTCATCTTTGTTTAATGATCCTTCAAGAAAAAAAAGAAAATGTTAAAATAATCTCAAAGTAATGATATTGATCCCACTTACTGTTTATTTATAAAAAAAAAAAAAAAAAAAAAAAAAAAGAAACAAAGAGAAAAAAAAAAGACCGCTCATTAAAATAATTGCAACATTTCATCCATCATTTATTCATTTGCAAAGATCAATATGAAGCACAAAAAATATCATTTACAAGCAAAGTCTGTTATAATGCAAAAAAAGAAAGAAAAGAAAGAAAAGAAAGAAAAAAAAAAAAAAAAAGAAGTACCCATGAAATGTAATTTGTAACATTTGACATTTAATAATAATTACGTGTTTGTACAATTGTTCACAATTTGTAATTTAAATCCTTAGACCCTGTAAAGAACTTACTTTTTTCTTTTTTTTTTTTTTTTACAACACTTGCTATCCTTTTCTTTCCTTTTATTTGCTCGATTTGCTTGATTGTTTTTCTTATATACTCTTATAGATAATTAATATAACGAAATATAAAAGGAACAAAATCATTTTCATAGAAAACGAATAGATCCCCCAAATAGTTGAGATGATAGATTAACGTACCGTCGTACCTCGTCGATTTTCTCGACAGGATGACATTGCAATTTCCGCGTTAGATAAAAAGCATTAGAAATAGTAACGTACAGAGTAACGATCGACGAATGTGAACGCGATCGTAGGATGTAATCAGTTTTTTTTTTTCTTTTCCTTTGTTTTTTCTTTTCGATATTCTTTCCATCGGGACTTACGACAATTTTTCTTTTTTCTCGCGTTCTTCTTTTTCCTCGAACAAAAAAAAAATTTCGTTCATCGATTCCAATAAAATCGACGAACGAAATTTTTATGATCGATTTACGATCTATTAGTCGCAAAAGAAATGATTGTTTTTTCTTTTTTTTTTTTTTTTTTGTTTTCTTTGTTTTTTTTCTACACGAGATATTTACGAAATTTCTTTTATTTTATATTATTTTATTTCATTTTATATTATTCTTTTTAATCTTTCTTAAAAACATAAAAATTGAAAAATATATAATTTAAGGACGAATATATCGATTTATCGAGGAATAATCTCGAGGAAACGATCGAATTAGAACGAATTTATTGATCATTATTATAACAGAAATATGTACGAATAAAAGGACGTTTCTCTTGTATAAAAAGAGAGAGAGAGAGAGAGAGAGAGAGAGGAAAAAAGTTGAGAATTTCATATTGTAAGAAATTCTATTGGATTTACCGTTGCGAGAAGATGGAGACGGTATTGGACAATACTTTAGCGAATGCACTTGGCAAACACTTGCATTTTCCTTTGTACCTTCTAGAAAGTATATTTCTCTCTTGGTCTTTCACGTCGTTCATTCGTAGCCTTACGACCACACCATCCTCGTCGTCGTCGTCATCGTCATCGTCGTCATCGTCGTCATCGTCATCGTCATCATCATCGTCATCGTCGTCGTCGTTGTTGTCGATGATTTCTTTGTGAAATTCTTTCAAAGCCGTCTCTGCCTAATGCACGACTAATTAACGCTCCGATGATTTTATCTAATGCTTTAACTACACCGAAGACAATCCCGTAAGTAATTTCTTCCTTTTTTCTGTTCTTTCATTTTTATTTTCTTTTTCTCAATTTTTATTCGATATTATAATAGAAAAGGACTCCTCGCCGTACGTAAAATTACTTATGTACATGTTTACGTATAATTTTTTGTAATTACTTATGTATTGTACAATGAATATGAAAAATAAAATTTTTAACTCCTTCGCGCTTCAATTCGCATTCAAAAATTCCAAAAGAAAAAAAAAAAAAAAAAAAAGAAGAAAAAGAAGATTCATTTAATATTTCTAATATCAATGAATTGTATCTATGTACCTATGTATGTGTATATGCATATTTATATACTCATCTTTATATCTTATTGTAAACTCAATAAACTCACAAGCACGAGAAGGTGAAAGCGAGCCACTGATGCCAATACTACACCGATAACTCTGAAGATTTTAATACGTCTTTTTTATTTAATGCTATACTTCAACGAGAGAATCAGACTCTGACCATTTAAAAAAATTAAATAGAATTATCTTTTTATATTACTTTTTTATTTAACACATGATACTACAAGGACTGAATAAATTAAATTTATGATGTACTATAACTAATATATTCTTTTTTTTTCCTCAACGAATTATATATTCACCCTTGAAATATTTTGGAAAAAAAAAAAGAAGAAAGAAAAAAATACAAAATGTTACAAAATCTTATAAAATCAAATTAAGTACGTGATTAACGTTTTATATATCAATTAATCGATATACGATATCTTATATAACATATTATACAAAATATAATTCGATTATATTTAATATAATATCTGATAATAAATTAATAAATAATTATTATGAATACCATCAATTTACAAGTACATTTTTTCGAACTTACGCGTAAAATAAAAAACGAATGTAGATAAAATAAAAATTATGGATCAAAATAAATCTCTCTCGTCATTCTTGAATTTAAAAAAAAGCAAAAACATCGGTCTTCGTTACGTTCGATAAGGACGTTCGAAATTAAAGATTTTGATTAATCATCATTCAATTTCCAAATCTCATCCGACATATCTCGTAGATCAATTAATTTTATAAAATTTCTATATATATATGTATATATATACACACGTGTACAGAAGAGAAATTTTCTTTGCTTGAGTGTTTTGACATTTTTAAAATAAATTAAAAAATATAAAAATCGTACGATCCAAATTATTTCGTTCATTATTGATCGATCGATAATAATACGATTCTCATAAATTTTTATCGTGCAAAGAAAACGTACAGAAGAAAAAAAGGAAAAGAAAAAAAAAAATTATAAACAATGAGAAACAAATGTTCGATACTTTTAGTTGAAATTTTTCCAGGAATTTATTGACGAAATGTTTAACGGGAGAAAAAAAGAGAAAAAAGAAAGAAATAAAAAAAAAAAAAAAGTGATTTTTTTCTCTTTTCTATTTTTTTTTTCTTTTTTTTTTTTTTTTTTTTTTTAATATAATTCGATCATAAAAATTTTGCGAGAGTTCGCGATAGATGAAAACTCTTTAAGAAGATTTCTAGAAATTCTATGGCGTCTAACGAAACTAGGCTACTTAAGATTATCGGATAAAGATCTATGTTTATTGTTATACGGTATCTCTAGGATGATTAAGATCTAAAACTTTCTTTAGGTAACTAACTAACGA